>NC_091336.1:18102124-18127124 GCF_038502225.1 Cherax quadricarinatus
TGCTCCTACAAATTTTATCTTCCTACTACTGCTAGGTGTTTTGTGTATGATAATCGCCCTGGAGCAGGGTTAAAGATAGCCAGCTACCAGTGTCCGCCGGGCCGGTTCTACCCTCAGACTTCCCGCCACCACAAACAAGTGAGATTTGTACGTTACTCAGAGGGGACGTCCATCCAGATGCCTGATGTACGATGCTCGCTGTACGATGCTCGTTGTATGATGACTCGTACACCTCGCCCTTCCGCCTCTGACTTCTTCGGCTATACTTATCTCTTGCCCTTTTGAGTCCTCATTTACCACACTTATCACTTGTATACTGCTACTTTTATAATTTTCACTCCACTTTTGGTAAGTACCCTACTTATTTGTGATGACACCCAACCTGTTATGGCGGCCTACTCCCTCAGGCCTACTGCTGCCACCACCTCTGCTTATATATATTTATGTATACATATATATATCCCCTTTCTGGCTAGCTTGTTCACGCTGTGTGATACATCACATTTTGTCGTTACCACCCTCTCTTAATTCTATTTGGTCTTTTCTCTTTAGTCACTCGCTTTGTACTTTGTGTGTGTGTGTGTGTGTGTGTGTGTGTGTGTGTGTGTGTGTGTGTGTGTGTGTGTGTGTGTGTGTGTGTGTGTGTGTGTATGTGTATGTGTTGTGTGTGTTGTGTGTGTGTTTGTTGTGTGTGTGTTTGTTGTGTGTGTGTTTGTTGTGTGTGTGTTGTGTGTTGTGTGCGTTGTGTGTGTTGTGTGTGTGTGTGTGTGTATGTGTGTGTTGTGTGTGTGTGTGTGTGTGTGTGTGTGTGTGTGTGTGTGTGTGTATATGTGTGTGTTGTGTGTGTTGTGTGTGTTGTGTGTGTGTGTGTGTGTAGTCACCTAGTTGTACTCATCTAGTTATGGTTGCAGAGGTCGATTCATAGCTCCTGGCTCCACCTCTTCAGTGGTCGCTACTGGGTCACTATCCCTGCTCCATGAGCTTTATCATACCTCTGCTTAAAGCTATGTATGGATCCCGCCTCCACTACATCGCTTCCCAGACTATTCAACTTCCTGATAACGCTATGGCTGAAGAAATACTTCCTAACATCCCTGTGATTCATCTGTGTCTTCAACTTCCAACTGTGACCACTTGTTGCTGTGTCTCATCTCTGGAACATCCTGTCTCTGTCCACTTGGCAATTCCTCTCAGTATTTTATATGTCGTTATCGTATCCCCCGTATCTCTCCTGTTCTCCAGTGTCGTCAGATTGATTTTTTTTAACCTCCCATCGAAGGACATGCCCCTTAGCTCTGGGACTAGTCTTGTTGCAAACCTTTGCACTTTCTCTAGTTTCCTTACGTGTTTGTCTAGGTGTGGGCTCCAAACTGGTGCTGTATACTCCAATATAGGCCTAACGTACATGGTGTACAGGGTCCTGCATGATTCCTTATTGAGATGTCGGAATGCTGTTCTTAGGTTTGCTAGGCGCCCATATGCTGCAGCAGTTATTTGGTTGATGTGCGCCTCAGGAGATGTGCCCGGTGTTATACTCACCCCAGGATCCTTTTCCTTAAGTGAGTTTTGTAGTCTCTGTCCCCCTAGACTATACTCCGTCTGCGGTCTTCTTTGCCCTTCCCCAATCTTCATGACTTTGCACTTAGTGGGGTTGAACTCCAGGAGCCAGTTGCTGGACCAGGCTTGCAGCCTGTCCAGATCCCTTTGCAGTTCTTCCTGGTCATCATTCGATTGAATTCTTCTCATCAACTTCACATCATCTGCAAACAGGGACACTTCTGAGTCTATTCCTTCTGTCATTTCGTTCACAAATACCAGAAACAGCACCGGTCGTAGGACTGACCCCTGTGGAAGCCCGCTCGTCACAGGTGCCCACTCTGACACCTCGCTACGAACTATGACTCGTTGTTGTCTTCCTGACAGGTATTCCCTGATCCATTGCAGCGCCTTCCCTGTTACCCCTGCCTGGTCCTCCAGCTTTTGCACTAACCTCCTGTGTGGAACTGTGTCAAACGCCTTCCTACAGTCCAAGAAAATGCAATTTACCCACCCCTCTCTCTCTTGTCTTTCTGCTGTCACCCTGTCATAGATCTCCAGTAGGTTTGTGCCACAGGATTTTCCATATCTGAAACAGTGTTGGCTGTCGTTGATAAGCTCATTCCTTTGTAGGTACTCCACCACTCTTCTCCTGATAATCTTCTCCATGACTCTGCATACTATACATGTCAGTGATACTGGTCTGTGGTTTAATACTTCGTGTGTGTCTCTTTTCTTAAAAATTGGGGCTATGTCTACTGTCTTCCATACCTCAGGTAGTCGTCCTGTTTCGATAGATGTGTTGAGGATTGTTGTTAGTGGAACACATAGCGCCTCTGCTCCCTCTCTCAGTATCCATGGATAGATGTTAACCAGCCCCATCGCCTTTGAGGTATCCAGCTCACTTAGCAGTCTCTTCACTTCTTCTTTGGTTGTATATTTTGCGTCCAGCACTTGGTGTACTCCACCTCTCTGTCTTTCTGGAACCCCTTCTGTCTCCTTTGTGAACACTTCTTTGAACCTCGTGTTGAGCTCATCACATACTTCGCAGTAGTTTCGTGTGAACTCTCCTCTTTCCTTCGTCAGCCTTATTACCGACATGCTGAGCATAATAAGAGGCTTTCTATATAGTAGTATGTCATTGATGTCAACTAGGCCTGTATACCTTGTACATGTACTTGTAGTAAATAAAATTAAAAAAAAAAAAAGATTGTTGTTTTCCTACTGATGTGACTGTACATCAGCTTCGGGTCAGATTTGGCTTTCGCTACTGTGTCATTTTCGTATTGTCGTTGGGCCTCCCTTCTTACCTGTGCATATTCATTTCTGGCTCTGTGACTGCTCTCCTTGTTCTCCTGGGTCCTTTGCTTTCTTTACTTCTTCCATTCTCTAGCACATTTGGTTTTGTAATAGAGTTGGTAGAATTACCGACAATATGTAAAGTAAAAGGACACAAATGCAACTAATGTGACTTTTTATTGTGGCAACGTTTCGCTCTCCAGGAGCTTTATCAAGCCATTACAAACAATACATGGACACAGAGGGTATATAAAGGCTCAGAGTGAGGGGCAATACTAGTGAGGTACCATTTCGATGTTCACTAGTGGTAGTGGTAGTAGTAGTAGTAGTAGTGGTAGTAGTAGTGACAAAAGTAATACAATATGGTAGAGCAATTGATTCGTACATGAGTAAAAGGATATAAAAGCTATTACTTGGGTAACATAAAAATAGGTTGGGCAAATATAGACTGGAAAGAGGCAGCTTGTTTCAGTGTTCACTCTCTGTAATGTGCTTTGTGTAGTATAACAGGAGAGACTATGTGATGGCAGGGTTTACTGTTTTCAGGAGGATTCTTGCTAAGACTTCGGAGATTGTGAAACTGCCGTTGTTTTGTTTAATTGTATTCGAAACAGCGATCAGTGCTGATTCGAGGCACTTGCGTCTGCGGAAATTAGTTTCTTTGATCACTAATTGGGCGTCTCTGAATTTCATGAGATGATTGGTGGAATTTCGGTGTTGTACACAGGCGTTGTTCAAGTTATCGTTCCTACATGCGTAAATGTGTTCATTGAGGCGGGTGTCGAGGTTTCTTGCTGTTTCACCTACGTAAATCTTGTCACAGCCTCCGCAGGGTATAGTGTAAACTCCTGCATTGACTGGTTCGTGGTGCTTGGATTTTGTCCTGGTTAGATCCTTGATTGAAGTGCTAGAAGCGATGGCGACTCTGGTGTTAGCTTGTGAAAGTACTTTTGAGACGTTCAATGCAACCTGGCTGTTGGGAAGAATTATAACTTTGTTGGGAGTGGTGTTGATGCGTGGAGAATTAATGATATTAAGAGCTCTTTTCTTGCAGTCTTTGATGAAAAAAGAAGGAAAATGTAACTCAGTGAATGTTTGGTGAATGTATGTACATTCCTCGTCAAGAAACTCAGGACTACAAATTCGGTATGCTCTTAGGAAAAACCCGATGATGATGCCTCTTTTGGTCTTGGTGTCTTGACTGGAATAGAAGTGTGTGAGATCATTTTTATTGGTGGGTTTCCGATAAACTTGAAATCTTAGGTTGTTGTCTACTTTGTGAATGAGGACGTCGAGGAAAGGTAGCTTGTCATTGGACTCTTCTAGTGTAAACTGGATCGCCGGTTCAACTGCGTTGAGCCTTGCCTGAAGATCCCGTACATTAAAACGTTTGGGAGTTATTACGAGAACATCGTCCACGTAACGTAACCAAGTGACGCTTGAAGGGATGATGTTGGCGAAGTGTTCGGACTCTAGGTGTTCCATGTATAAGTTGGCTAGGACGGCACTGATGGGGGACCCCATTCCCATGCCGTAGGTTTGTTTGTAGAGCTTGTTATTGAAAGAAAAACAGTTGAAATTAACACAGAGTTCAATCAAGTCAACAAAATCTCCGGGAGGTAGAGGAAGATTAATCTTCCTCTACCTCCCGGAGATTTGTGTTCTGGGGGTCTGTGGGGTGGGGGATCTGGCAGTATCCTATGGGATTCTACAGGGTAGTGTAGGGTGGGGGCTGTAAATGTGGATTGTGGGTTGTTTTGGGGTTGCGTGTTTGGTTGTGGGGTTCTGGGGGTGGTTCTGTGCGTGCTTGTGCATGTTACTCTGCCCTTCTCTGGTTGTCCTCTGCTGATTCTGTCTTGTGTGTGTGTGTGTGTGTGTGTGTGTGTGTGTGTGTGTGTGTGTGTGTGTGTGTGTGTGTGTGTGTGTGTCTGCACTTTACTATATGTCGAGTCATAGCTCCTGGCCCCGCCTCTTAGCTGATCGCTACAAGGTCCACTGCCTGTGTGTATTTACCTATGAATAGACAATTATTTGTTGCATGGTTTTACAAAGGGGCGTTCCTGTCTTACGAATTTACTAACTTTCTTCACTAAGATATTTGAGGAGGGAGATAATGGTACTGAATATGATGTTGTGTATATGGACTTCAGTAAGGCTTTCGATAGAGTTCCACACCAGAGGCTACTGAGGAAACTTTTAAGGCACACGGAATAGGAGGAGAATTTTTTTCTTGGGTAGAGGCATGGCTGACAAATAGGAAGCAGAGAGTTTGCATTAATGGGGAGAAATCAGAATGGGGGCACGTCACAAGCGGTGTTCTACAGGGGTCAGTGTTGGGTCTCTTGTTGTTCACAATTTACATAAACGACACAGATGAGGGAATAAATAGCGACATAAGCAAATTTGCTGATGATTCCAAAATAGGCCAATTCATTATAATGAGGACATTAGAGCACTCCAGGATGATTTGAATAGACTGATGCAGTGGTCGGAGAAGTGGCAGATGCAGTTTAATATAGACAAATGCAAAGTTCTAAATGTTGGACAGGAAAATAACCATGCCACATATAAACTAAATAATGTACATGTAGATCTTAATATTACGGTTTGGGAAAAGGATTTAGGAGTTCTGGTTAGTAGTAATCTGAAACCAAGACAACAGTGCATAAGTGTTCGCAATAGTTAACGGAATCCTTGGCTTCATATCAAGAAGTATAAATAGAAATCCTCAGGTTCTTCTTCAACTCTATATATCCTTGGTTAGGCCTCATTTAGATTATGCTGCACAGTTTTGGTCACCATATTACAGAATGGATATAAATGCACTAGAAAACGTACAGAGGAGGATGACAAAGTTGATCCTATGTATCAGAAATCTTTCCTATGAGGATAAACTGAGGACCCTGAATCTGCACTCTCTACAATGACGTAGAATTAGGGGGTATATGATTGAGGTGTATAAATGGAAAACAGGAATGAATAAAGGGGATGTAAATAGCGTGCTGAAAATATCTAGCATAGACAGGAGTCGCAGCAATGGTTTTATGTTGGAAAAATTCAGAGTCAGAAAGGATATAGGAGAGCACTGGTTTGGTAATAAAGTTGTGGATGAGTGGAACAAACTCCCGAGTACCGTCATAGAAGCTAAGACGTTGTGCAGTTTTAAAAATAGGTTGGATAAATACATGAGTGGGTGTGGGTGGGTGTGAGTTGGACCTGACTAGGTTGTGTTACTAGGTCACCTGCCGTGTTCCTTAAGTGAATGTGACTGACCTAAGTTAAGGCATTGGCTTAAGCTGGTGGGAGAGTTGAACCTGCCTCGCATGGGCCAGTAGGCTTGCTGGAGTGTTCCATTTTTATTATATTATGAGACGCAGCTCCTGTTCCCGTCTCATTACTCCCTCCTAGCTAGAACCCTATCGTACCTCATCTTAAAACTATGCATGCTTAAACCTCCACTTTTTTCATCCAATTCACTCCTTGATCACTCTGAGGCTCAAGAAATAATGCTTGGCATCCCTGGGATACATCTGCATTTACAGCTTCCAGGTGTGCCCTCGTGTACTCGCTGCAAGCCTCTCCAATACGACATTACTGCAGAATCCAGTGAAAGGTTGAAGAAATAATACTTGATATCCCCGGATACATCTGAATCTACATCTTCCGTCTGTGTCCTTGTGTACTCGTTTCAAGCCTCTCGAACAAGACATTACTGCAGAACCCATAACATCCCCAGTTATTAAGTCTTCTTCGATTTTCCTTGTTTATATCGTCAATTTAAGTTTCTTTAATCTCTTCTCTTAGTTCATTTGTCTTAGTTAAGGAGCAGTCTCGCTCAGAGCTATCTCTCTCTCTCTCTCTCTCTCTCTCTCTCTCTTACCTAGCAGTTCTTGATCTGAGAGAGGGATGACGATAGGGGGGTAAAGAAGAACGATGTGTGAAGGAAACGGACAAAGAGGGTGAGGAGGAAAATGGAGAGGAAAGAGTGAGAAAAAAAGAAATAGGAAGACTGTAAGGAGGAAGTATATAAGGGAGAGGATAAAGAAGGGGATAAAGGGAAAAGAGGGTAAGAATAAAAGGGAGGGGGGAACCAGAACAAAGGAAGAAAGAAACTGATTGTAATTCTTCTATTTCCCAGTTCCTCCATTCGTCTCTCTCCCCCTCTTCTCTCTCTCTCTCTCTGTCTCTCTTTCTCTTCTCTCTTTCTCTCTCTCTCTCAAGACAAAACTGAACTTTTCATACTCATCTCTGCGTATATGTATCCATTCATACATATATGATCATACACGATCTCTTACGAATGGGTAGACACTATTAGACACCCGAGTATAAATATAAAAAAAAAGTAATTGAGAAAATAGAAAAGAATCTGAACGTTTTCGTGAGTTTGTATAGACATCTTCTGGTTGATGAAGACGATTAAATAATATGATAAAGGAGGTGAATAAGGTAAGCAAATAAAAGTAGAAGATTCGAATATCTAACAAGAAAGGAGAAGAGGAACAAGAGAAGAAGGTTAAAATAGAAGAAAGGAGGTGAAGAGAAAATAGAATGAAGGTGGAAAGAACATGGGAGGAAGGTGAAAAACTAGAAGGAGGTGGAAAGAAGAAGAAGAAGAAGAAGAAGAAGAAGAAGAAGAAGGAACATTAAAGGTCTATTGATCGAGGTTATGATCGGGTGAAACATGACGCCCTGACCTGTTCTTGGGTGTGTCAACACTGCCGAGCCCACACACACACACACACACACACACACACACACACACACACACACACACACACACACACACACACACACACACACACACACACCTAGAAGGGAATGAGCTTATCAACGACGGCCAGCACGGTTTCAGGGTCGGGAAACCCTGCGTCACAAACCTACCGGAGTTCTGTGACAGGATGACGGCAGTAAGACAAGAGAGGGGTTTAGATTGCATTTTCTTGGACTGTAAGAAGGCGTTTGACACAGTTCCACACAAGGCATTAGTGCGGAAGCTGGAGGACCAAGCAGGGATAACAGGGAAGGCACTACAGTGGATCAGGGAATACTTGTCAGGAAGACAACAGCGAGTCATGGTAGGTTGCAAGGTATCAGAGTGGGCGCCTGTAACGAGCAGGGCGCCACAGGGATCAGTCCTAGGACCGATGCTGTTTCTGGTATTTGTGAAAGACATGATGGAAGGAATAGACTCCGAAGCGTTCCTGTTTGCAGATGATGTGAAGTTGATGAGAAGAATTCAATCGAAAGAAGACCAGGCAGAACTACAGAGGGATCTGGACAGACTGCAGGACTGGTCCAACAACTGCCTTCGGGAGTTCAACCCCACCAATTGCAAAGTCATGAAGATTGGGGAAGGGCAAAGAAGACCACAGACGGAGTACAGTCTAGGGGGCCAGAGCCTACAAACCTCACTCAGGGAAAAGGATCTTTTGGTGAGTATAACACCAGGCACATCTCATGAGGCGCACATCAACCAAATAATTGCTACAACATACTGGCGCCTGGCAAACCTAAGAACAGCATTCCGACATCTAAATAAGGAGTCGTTCAGGACCCTGTACAATGCGTACGTAACGCCCATATTGGAGTATGCAGCACCAGTTTGGAACCCTCATCTAGCCAAGCATGTAAGGAAACTAGAGAAATATACCTAGTTGGACGAATCTTATTGTGGCTAGCTGGTCCAGTAGCTAACGCGACGGTCTGGAGTTTTGAGACTCTCTGACCGCGGGTTCAAATCCCGCCCGTGGTATGGTTTAAAGTGCAAAGGTTTGCAAAGACACTAGTCCCAGAGCTAAGGGGTATGTCCTACGAGGAGAGGTTAAGGAAAATCGACCTGACGACACTGGAAGACAGGAGAGTTAGGGAGGATATTGTGATATAGTGCTTGTAAGGTCACTAAGGGAGACCTAACTCCAGTAAACTGTCATTCACCTTGCCTTGGCAAATAGCTGTCAGACACGCCTCTCGGCTTACATAAAGTCTTCTGTTCTTGAACTGGCGTCAGGTCGTAACACGTGGTCCACGTGTTACGACCTGATGGAAGGGGAGTGCTTTAAGGACCATATAAGCTCAAGAAAACAGCTTAAGACAGAGAAGTTGGTGACAGGTCTGGTGAGCGGGAGCCGTGGACAGCCGTGTGTGTAGTGGACCATGTATTGGGAATCTCGGGTCAGCGGGTCGGTGAATTAAGAGTACAAGTCCGTGTTACCGATAACATCTACCCTTTCCCCCGGTAATACATCTCATAAGTCAATTGTTATATTATGTAATTTTCCGTCAGGATATGTTGTATTCTCGCTCTTTATGTTATTAAGTAAACTATAGCCATAGTTCCCATTTTATTTGTACCCTCTTATGCTATTCCCTATTCTGTTAAACTGTTAAACACTGGGATAATACAGGAGGAATACTCACTTGCTGGGATACCTCAGGCAGAGTGGGTAAAGGTTTCACAATATGATAACGACATTCAAAATACTGAGAGGAATTGACAAGGTGGACAGAGACAGGATGTTCCAGAGATGGGACACAGCAACAGTTGGAAGTTGAAGACTCGGATGAACCACAGGGATGTTAGGAGGTATTTCTTCAGTTACAGAGTTGTAAGGAAGTGGAATAGTCTGGGTAGTGATGTAGTGGAGGCAGGATCCATACTTAGCTCTAAGAAAAGGCCATACCCCCGGCCGGGATTGAACCCGCGGTCATAGAGTCTCAAAACTCCACTCTAAGAAGAGGTATGATAAAGCTCATGGAGCGGGAGAGTGACCTAGTAGCGGCCAGTGAAGAGGCGGGGCCAGAAGCTGTGACTCGACCTCTGCAACCACAAGTAGGTGAGTACACACATACACACATACAAATTGTATATATGTTGGTAAAATTACGGACAATATGTAAAGTAAAAGGACACAAATGCAACTAATGTGACATTTTATTGCGGCAACGTTTCGCTCTCCAGGAGCTTGGTCAAGCTTTGTGTGTGTGTGTGTGTGTGTGTGTGTGTGTGTGTGTGTGTGTGTGTGTGTGTGTGTTAGTGTAACAAACGTGGAGACAAAGACAAGATGCACAAAGTCTTCTCAGATTTATAATTCTCTATATGCTGAGAGGAAATTGACTTTGATGTGGATGGAGTTTCTTGGCAAGGAACCCCAGCCATATCTGACCCCATTTCCTCGTAGCATACAGAAAATTATAGATCTGACAAGACTATCCATCCTTAAATGTTTTTTCCCCCTTGAATGGGAAGTTGCCCAAGCAAAAAAGGGGGGAGGATGCAGAATGAGGAGAGAGAGGAGGGATCTCGTGCAGATCCTGGATGCTACATCATAGATATCGATGGATGCTTCATCAAAAATATCGATGGATGCTGCATCATAGATATCGATTTCAGTACAGAAAAAAATGAACTGATACTTTTTTTCAATCACAGGGAATTATTGTACTGGAAAGTGGCTACTAATACACACATAACCCACACTTAGGAGAGAGAAGCTTACGACGACGTTCCGGTGCGACTCGGACCATTTACAAAGTCATAAAGACTTTTGTACATGGTCCAAGTCGGACTGAAACGTCATCGTATGCTTCTCTCTCTCTATGTACGAGTTATTTGTGTATTGCTTCAGACACGGTATTGTACCTTTGTGTTCTCCGTGGCTACTGATCTATCTACAACACTGAGAGAATAAGAGGACACAAACCAGCAAGACTAGATCAGGCTTTCACCTACAGTGAAGCAAGCATCGCCAAAAATTACATATGAAAAAAAAAAAACAGAAACCAGTAGCCACACTGTTCTATACTTCAGCTACTTGATGGATATAATGCAAAGCTGAAAATGGTAGATAGTAAAAAACGATACTTAAGACGAGGCATTTATACAGGACTGACAATAACATCAGATGGAATACAGTGTGAGATACAGAATGTGAATGTTGAACTAACATGCAACCCAGCAGGGATGATTTACGTTAAGCCTGTACAAAGAGATGCCAGCATGATAAGTGAACAAAGAGGTATCAGCATGATAAACAAGTGGGCATCGAGGTACCAGCATGATAAAGAATTGGACATAATAAAGGTACCAGCACGATAAAGAATTGGACATAATAGAGGTATCAGTATGATAAACAAGTGGGCACAATAGAGGTACCAGCATGATAAACAAGTAGGCATAATAGAGGTACCACCATGATAAACAAGTGGGCATAATAGAGGTACCAGCATGATAAACAAGTGGGCATAATAGAGGTACCAGCATGATAAACAAATGGACATAATAGAGGTATCAGCATGATAAACAAGTGGGCATAATAGAGGTACCAGCATGATAAACAAGTGGGCATAATAGAGGTACCAGCATGATAAACAAGTAGGCATAATAGAGGTACCAGCATGATAAACAAGTGGGCATAATAGAGGTATCAGCATGATAAACAAGTGGGCATAATAGAGGTACCAGCATGATAAACAAATGGACATAATAGAGGTATCAGCATGATAAACAAGTGGACATAACAGAGGTACCAGCATGATAAACAAGTGGACATAACAGAGGTACCAGCATGATAAACAAGTGGACATAATAGAGGTACCAGCATGATAAACAAGTGGACATAACAGAGGTACCAGCATGATAAACAAGTGGACATAACAGAGGTACCAGCATGATAAACAAGTGGACATAACAGAGGTACCAGCATGATAAACAAGTGGACATAACAGAGGTACCAGCATGATAAACAAGTGGACATAATAGAGGTACCAGCATGATAAACAAGTGGACATAACAGAGGTACCAGCATGATAAACAAGTGGACATAACAGAGGTACCAGCATGATAAACAAGTGGACATAACAGAGGTACCAGCATGATAAACAAGTGGACATAACAGAGGTACCAGCATGATAAACAAGTGGACATAACAGAGGTACCAGCATGATAAACAAGTGGACATAACAGAGGTACCAACATGATAAACAAGTGGACATAACAGAGGTACCAACATGATAAACAAGTGGACATAACAGAGGTACCAACATGATAAACAAGTGGACATAACAGAGGTACCAGCATGATAAACAAGTGGACATAACAGAGGTACCAACATGATAAACAAGTGGACATAACAGAGGTACCAGCATGATAAACAAGTGGACATAACAGAGGTACCAGCATGATAAACAAGTGGACATAACAGAGGTACCAACATGATAAACAAGTGGACATAACAGAGGTACCAGCATGATAAACAAGTGGACATAACAGAGGTACCAACATGATAAACAAGTGGACATAACAGAGGTACCAACATGATAAACAAGTGGACATAACAGAGGTACCAACATGATAAACAAGTGGACATAACAGAGGTACCAACATGATAAACAAGTGGACATAACAGAGGTACCAACATGATAAACAAGTGGACATAACAGAGGTACCAACATGATAAACAAGTGGACATAGCAGAGGTACCAACATGATAAACAAGTGGACATAGCAGAGGTACCAACATGATAAACAAGTGGACATAACAGAGGTACCAACATGATAAACAAGTGGACATAACAGAGGTACCAGCATGATAAACAAGTGGACATAACAGAGGTACCAACATGATAAACAAGTGGACATAACAGAGGTACCAACATGATAAACAAGTGGACATAGCAGAGGTACCAACCTGATAAACAAGTGGACATAGCAGAGGTACCAACATGATAAACAAGTGGACATAACAGAGGTACCAACATGATAAACAAGTGGACATAACAGAGGTACCAACATGATAAACAAGTGGACATAACAGAGGTACCAACATGATAAACAAGTGGACATAGCAGAGGTACCAACATGATAAACAAGTGGACATAACAGAGGTACCAACATGATAAACAAGTGGACATAACAGAGGTACCAACATGATAAACAAGTGGACATAACAGAGGTACCAACATGATAAACAAGTGGACATAACAGAGGTACCAACATGATAAACAAGTGGACATAACAGAGGTACCAGCATGATAAACAAGTGGACATAAAAGAGGTACCAACAAGTTAAACAAGTGGACATAACAGAGGTACCAACATGATAAACAAGTGGACATAACAGAGGTACCAACATGATAAACAAGTGGACATAACAGAGGTACCAACATGATAAACAAGTGGACATAACAGAGGTACCAGCATGATAAACAAGTGGACATAACAGAGGTACCAAGATGATAAACAAGTGGACATAACAGAGGTACCAGCATGATAAACAAGTGGACATAACAGAGGTACCAACATGATAAACAAGTGGACATAACAGAGGTACCAGCATGATAAACAAGTGGACATAACAGAGGTACCAACATGATAAACAAGTGGACATAACAGAGGTACCAACATGATAAACAAGTGGACATAACAGAGGTACCAACATGATAAACAAGTGGATATAACAGAGGTACCAACATGATAAACAAGTGGACATAACAGAGGTACCAGCATGATAAACAAGTGGACATAACAGAGGTACCAGCATGATAAACAAGTGGACATAACAGAGGTACCAGCATGATAAACAAGTGGACATAACAGAGGTACCAACATGATAAACAAGTGGATATAACAGAGGTACCAACATGATAAACAAGTGGACATAACAGAGGTACCAGCATGATAAACAAGTGGACATAACAGAGGTACCAACATGATAAACAAGTGGACATAACAGAGGTACCAACATGATAAACAAGTGGACATAACAGAGGTACCAACATGATAAACAAGTGGACATAGCAGAGGTACCAACATGATAAACAAGTGGACATAACAGAGGTACCAACATGATAAACAAGTGGACATAACAGAGGTACCAGCATGATAAACAAGTGGACATAACAGAGGTACCAACATGATAAACAAGTGGGCATAACAGAGGTACCAACATGATAAACAAGTGGACATAACAGAGGTACCAGCATGATAAACAAGTGGACATAAAAGAGGTACCAACATGATAAACAAGTGGGCATAACAGAGGTACCAACATGATAAACAAGTGGACATAACAGAGGTACCAGCATGATAAACAAGTGGACATAACAGAGGTACCAACATGATAAACAAGTGGGCATAACAGAGGTACCAACATGATAAACAAGTGGACATAACAGAGGTACCAACATGATAAACAAGTGGGCATAACAGAGGTACCAACATGATAAACAAGTAACTGAGCTGAGAGAAAATATAATATTTATTGTTATTCAAATATTTACCAGACAGGATTTATGTTTCTGTTCTCTACTGTATTAATACACATGTGTGTCCTGAGGCACAACTGACAGGGAAGCAGGTGTGTGTGTCCTGAGGCACAACTGACAGGGAAGCAGGTGTGTGTATCCTGAGGCACAACTGACAGGGAAGCAGGTGTGTGTGTCCTGAGGCACAACTGACAGGGAAGCAGGTGTGTGTGTGTCCTGAGGCACAACTGACAGGGAAGCAGGTGTGTGTGTCCTGAGGCACAACTGACAGGGAAGCAGGTGTGTGTGTGTCCTGAGGCACAACTGACAGGGAAGCAGGTGTGTGTGTCCTGAGGCACAACTGACAGGGAAGCAGGTGTGTGTGTCCTGAGGCACAACTGACAGGGAAGCAGGTGTGTGTGTCCTGAGGCACAACTGACAGGGAAGCAGGTGTGTGTGTCCTGAGGCACAACTGGCAGGGAAGCAGGTGTGTGTGTCCTGAGGCACAACTGACAGGGAAGCAGGTGTGTGTGTCCTGAGGCACAACTGACAGGGAAGCAGGTGTGTGTGTGTCCTGAGGCACAACTGACAGGGAAGCAGGTGTGTGTGTCCTGAGGCACAACTGACAGGGAAGCAGGTGTGTGTATCCTGAGGCACAACTGACAGGGAAGCAGGTGTGTGTGTCCTGAGGCACAACTGACAGGGAAGCAGGTGTGTGTGTTCTGAGGCACAACTGACAGGGAAGCAGGTGTGTGTGTCCTGAGGCACAACTGACAGGGAAGCAGGTGTGTGTGTCCTGAGGCACAACTGACAGGGAAGCAGGTGTGTGTGTCCTGAGGCACAACTGACAGGGAAGCAGGTGTGTGTGTCCTGAGGCACAACTGACAGGGAAGCAGGTGTGTGTATCCTGAGGCACAACTGACAGGGAAGCAGGTGTGTGTGTCCTGAGGCACAACTGACAGGGAAGCAGGTGTGTGTGTCCTGAGGCACAACTGACAGGGAAGCAGGTGTGTGTGTCCTGAGGCACAACTGACAGGGAAGCAGGTGTGTGTGTCCTGAGGCACAACTGACAGGGAAGCAGGTGTGTGTGTCCTGAGGCACAACTGACAGGGAAGCAGGTGTGTGTGTCCTGAGGCACAACTGACAGGGAAGCAGGTGTGTGTGTGTCCTGAGACACAACTGGCAGGGAAGCAGGTGTGTGTGTCCTGAGGCACAACTGACAGAGAAGCAGGTGTGTGTGTCCTGAGGCACAACTGACAGGGAAGCAGGTGTGTGTGTGTCCTGAGACACAACTGACAGGGAAGCAGGTGTGTGTATCCTGAGGCACAACTGACAGGGAAGCAGGTGTGTGTGTGTCCTGAGACACAAGTGAGAGGGTAGCTGGTGTGTGTGTCCTGAGTCACAACTGACAGGGAAGCAGGTGTGTGTGTCCTGAGGCACAACTGACAGGGAAGCAGGTGTGTGTGTGTCCTGAGACACAACTGGCAGGGAAGCAGGTGTGTGTGTCCTGAGGCACAACTGACAGGGAAGCGGGTGTGTGTGTGTCCTGAGACACAACTGACAGGGAAGCAGGTGTGTGTGTCCTGAGGCACAACTGACAGGGAAGCAGGTGTGTGTGTCCTGAGGCACAACTGACAGGGAAGCATGTGTGTGTGTGTCCAGAGACACAACTGACAGGGAAGCAGGTGTGTGTGTGTCCTGAGACACAACTGACAGGGAAGCAGGTGTGTGTGTGTCCTGAGACACAACTGACAGGGAAGCAGGTGTGTGTGTCCTGAGGCACAACTGACAGGAAACCAGGTGTGTGTGTCCTGAGGCACAACTGACAGGGAAGCAGGTGTGTGTATCCTGAGGCGCAACTGACAGGGAAGCAGGTGTGTGCATCCTGAGGCACAACTGGCAGGGAAGCAGGTGTGTGTGTCCTGAGGCACAACTGACAGGAAGCAGGTGTGTGTATCCTGAGGCACAACTGACAGGGAAGCAGGTGTGTGTGTGTCCTGAGGCACAACTGACAGAGAAGCAGGTGTGTGTATGCTGAGGCACAACTGACAGGGAAGCAGGTGTGTGTGTCCTGAGGCACAACTGACAGGGAAGCAGGTGTGTGTGTCCTGAGGCACAACTGACAGGGAAGCAGGTGTGTGTGTCCTGAGGCACAACTGACAGGGAAGCAGGTGTGTGTGTCCTGAGGCACAACTGACAGGGAAGCAGGTGTGTGTGTCCTGAGGCACAACTGACAGGGAAGCAGGTGTGTGTGTCCTGAGGCACAACTGACAGGGAAGCAGGTGTGTGTATCCTGAGGCACAACTGACAGGGAAGCAGGTGTGTGTGTCCTGAGGCACAACTGACAGGGAAGCAGGTGTGTGTGTCCTGAGGCACAACTGACAGGGAAGCAGGTGTGTGTGCCCTGAGGCACAACTGACAGGGAAGCAGGTGTGTGTGTCCTGAGGCACAACTGACAGGGAAGCAGGTGTGTGTGTCCTGAGGCACAACTGACAGGGAAGCAGGTGTGTGTGTCCTGAGGCACAACTGACAGGGAAGCAGGTGTGTGTGTCCTGAGGCACAACTGACAGGGAAGCAGGTGTGTGTGTCCTGAGGCACAACTGACAGGGAAGCAGGTGTGTGTGTGTCCTGAGACACAACTGACAGGGAAGCAGGTGTGTGTGTCCTGAGGCACAACTGACAGGGAAGCAGGTGTGTGTGTGTCCTGAGACACAACTGACAGGGAAGCAGGTGTGTGTGTCCTGAGGCACAACTGACAGGGAAGCAGGTGTGTGTGTCCTGAGGCACAACTGACAGGGAAGCAGGTGTGTGTGTGTCCTGAGACACAACTGGCAGGGAAGCAGGTGTGTGTGTCCTGAGGCACAACTGACAGGGAAGCAGGTGTGTGTGTGTCCTGAGACACAACTGACAGGGAAGCAGGTGTGTGTGTCCTGAGGCACAACTGACAGGGAAGCAGGTGTGTGTGTCCTGAGGCACAACTGACAGGGAAGCAGGTGTGTGTGTGTCCTGAGACACAACTGACAGGGAAGCAGGTGTGTGTGTGTCCTGAGACACAACTGACAGGGAAGCAGGTGTGTGTGTCCTGAGGCACAACTGACAGGAAACCAGGTGTGTGTGTCCTGAGGCACAACTGACAGGGAAGCAGGTGTGTGTATCCTGAGGCACAACTGACAGGGAAGCAGGTGTGTGTATCCTGAGGCACAACTGGCAGGGAAGCAGGTGTGTGTGTCCTGAGGCACAACTGACAGGAAGCAGGTGTGTGTATCCTGAGGCACAACTGACAGGGAAGCAGGTGTGTGTGTGTCCTGAGGCACAACTGACAGAGAAGCAGGTGTGTGTATCCTGAGGCACAACTGACAGGGAAGCAGGTGTGTGTGTCCTGAGGCACAACTGACAGGGAAGCAGGTGTGTGTGTCCTGAGGCACAACTGACAGGGAAGCAGGTGTGTGTGTCCTGAGGCACAACTGACAGGGAAGCAGGTGTGTGTGTCCTGAGGCACAACTGACAGGGAAGCAGGTGTGTGTGTCCTGAGGCACAACTGACAGGGAAGCAGGTGTGTGTGTGTCCTGAGGCACAACTGACAGGGAAGCAGGTGTGTGTGTCCTGAGGCACAACTAACAGGGAAGCAGGTGTGTGTGTCCTGAGGCACAACTGACAGGGAAGCAGGTGTGTGTGTCCTGAGGCACAACTGACAGGGAAGCAGGTGTGTGTGTGTCCTGAGGCACAACTGACAGGGAAGCAGGTGTGTGTGTCCTGAGGCACAACTGACAGGGAAGCAGGTGTGTGTGTCCTGAGGCACAACTGACAGGGAAGCAGGTGTGTGTATCCTGAGGCACAACTGACAGGGAAGCAGGTGTGTGTGTCCTGAGGCACAACTGACACGGAAGCAGGTGTGTGTGTCCTGAGGCACAACTGACACGGAAGCAGGTGTGTGTGTCCTGAGGCACAACTGACAGGGAAGCAGGTGTGTGTGTCCTGAGGCACAACTGACAGGGAAGCAGGTGTGTGTATCCTGAGGCACAACTGACAGAGAAGCAGGTGTGTGTGTCCTGAGGCACAACTGACAGAGAAGCAGGTGTGTGTGTCCTGAGGCACAACTGACAGAGAAGCAGGTGTGTGTCCTGAGGCACAACTGGCAGGGAAGCAGGTGTGTGTGTGTCCTGAGGCACAACTGACAGGGAAGCAGGTGTGTGTATCCTGAGGCACAACTGACAGAGAAGCAGGTGTGTGTGTCCTGAGGCACAACTGACAGAGAAGCAGGTGTGTGCATCCTGAGGCACAACTGACAGAGAAGCAGGTGTGTGTATCCTGAGGCACAACTGACAAAGAAGCAGGTGTGTGTATCCTGAGGCACAACTGACAGGGAAGCAGGTGTGTGTATCCTGAGGCACAACTGACAGAGAAGCAGGTGTGTGTATCACGAGGCACAACTGACAGGGAAGCAGGTGTGTGTGTCCTGAGGCACAACTGACAGGGAAGCAGGTGTGTGTATCCTGAGGCACAACTGACAGGGAAGCAGGTGTGTGTGTCCTGAGGCACAACTGACAGGGAAGCAGGTGCGTGTGTCCTGAGGCACAACTGACAGGGAAGCAGGTGTGTGTATCCTGAGGCACAACTGACAGGGAAGCAGGTGTGTGTATCCTGAGGCACAACTGACAGGGAAGCAGGTGTGTGTATCATGAGGCACAACTGACAGGGAAGCAGGTGTGTGTGCCCTGAGGCACAACTGACAGGGAAGCAGGTGTGTGTATCATGAGGCACAACTGACAGGGAAGCAGGTGTGTGTATCATGAGGCACAACTGACAGGGAAGCAGGTGTGTGTGTCCTGAGGCACAACTGACAGGGAAGCAGGTGTGTGTGTCCTGAGGCACAACTGACAGGGAAGCAGGTGTGTGTGTCCTGAGGCACAACTGACAGGGAAGCAGGTGTGTGTGTCCTGAGGCACAACTGACTGGGAAGCAGGTGTGTGTATCCTGAGGCACAACTGACAGGGAAGCAGGTGTGTGTGTGTCCTGAGGCACAACTGACAGGGAAGCAGGTGTGTGTGTCCTGAGGCACAACTGACAGGGAAGCAGGTGTGTGTGTCCTGAGGCACAACTGACAGGGAAGCAGGTGTGTGTGTCCTGAGGCACAACTGACAGGGAAGCAGGTGTGTGTGTGTCCTGAGACACAACTGACAGGGAAGCAGGTGTGTGTGTGTCCTGAGACACAACTGACAGGGAAGCAGGTGTGTGTGTCCTGAGGCACAACTGACAGGAAACCAGGTGTGTGTGTCCTGAGGCACAACTGACAGGGAAGCAGGTGTGTGTATCCTGAGGCACAACTGACAGGGAAGCAGGTGTGTGTATCCTGAGGCACAACTGGCAGGGAAGCTGGTGTGTGTGTCCTGAGGCACAACTGACAGGAAGCAGGTGTGTGTATCCTGAGGCACAACTGACAGGGAAGCAGGTGTGTGTGTGTCCTGAGGCACAACTGACAGAGAAGCAGGTGTGTGTATCCTGAGGCACAACTGACAGGGAAGCAGGTGTGTGTGTCCTAGAGGCACAACTGACAGGGAAGCAGGTGTGTGTGTCCTGAGGCACAACTGACAGGGAAGCAGGTGTGTGTGTCCTGAGGCACAACTGACAGGGAAGCAGGTGTGTGTGTCCTGAGGCACAACTGACAGGGAAGCAGGTGTGTGTGTCCTGAGGCACAACTGACAGGGAAGCAGGTGTGTGTGTCCTGAGGCACAACTGACAGGGAAGCAGGTGTGTGTGTGTCCTGAGGCACAACTGACAGGGAAGCAGGTGTGTGTGTCCTGAGGCACAACTGACAGGGAAGCAGGTGTGTGTGTCCTGAGGCACAACTGACAGGGAAGCAGGTGTGTGTGTCCTGAGGCACAACTGACAGGGAAGCAGGTGTGTGTGTGTCCTGAGGCACAACTGACAGGGAAGCAGGTGTGTGTGTCCTGAGGCACAACTGACAGGGAAGCAGGTGTGTGTGTCCTGAGGCACAACTGACAGGGAAGCAGGTGTGTGTATCCTGAGGCACAACTGACAGGGAAGCAGGTGTGTGTGTCCTGAGGCACAACTGACAGGGAAGCAGGTGTGTGTGTCCTGAGGCACAACTGACAGGGAAGCAGGTGTGTGTGTCCTGAGGCACAACTGACAGGGAAGCAGGTGTGTGTGTCCTGAGGCACAACTGACAGGGAAGCAGGTGTGTGTATCCTGAGGCACAACTGACAGAGAAGCAGGTGTGTGTGTCCTGAGGCACAACTGACAGAGAAGCAGGTGTGTGTGTCCTGAGGCACAACTGACAGAGAAGCAGGTGTGTGTGTCCTGAGGCACAACTGGCAGGGAAGCAGGTGTGTGTGTCCTGAGGCACAACTGACAGGGAAGCAGGTGTGTGTATCCTGAGGCACAACTGACAGAGAAGCAGGTGTGTGTGTCCTGAGGCACAACTGACAGAGAAGCAGGTGTGTGTGTCCTGAGGCACAACTGACAGAGAAGCAGGTGTGTGTATCCTGAGGCACAACTGACAGAGAAGCAGGTGTGTGTATCCTGAGGCACAACTGACAGAGAAGCAGGTGTGTGTGTCCTGAGGCACAACTGACAGAGAAGCAGGTGTGTGCATCCTGAGGCACAACTGACAGAGAAGCAGGTGTGTGTATCCTGAGGCACAACTGACAGAGAAGCAGGTGTGTGTATCCTGAGGCACAACTGACAGAGAAGCAGGTGTGTGTATCCTGAGGCACAACTGACAGGGAAGCAGGTGTGTGTATCCTGAGGCACAACTGACAGGGAAGCAGGTGTGTGTATCCTGAGGCACAACTGACAGAGAAGCAGGTGTGTGTATCATGAGGCACAACTGACAGGGAAGCAGGTGTGTGTGTCCTGAGGCACAACTGACAGGGAAGCAGGTGTGTGTATCCTGAGGCACAACTGACAGGGAAGCAGGTGTGTGTGTCCTGAGGCACAACTGACAGGGAAGCAGGTGTGTGTGTCCTGAGGCACAACTGACAGGGAAGCAGGTGTGTGTATCCTGAGGCACAACTGACAGGGAAGCAGGTGTGTGTATCCTGAGGCACAACTGACAGGGAAGCAGGTGTGTGTATCATGAGGCACAACTGACAGGGAAGCAGGTGTGTGTGTCCTGAGGCACAACTGACAGGGAAGCAGGTGTGTGTATCATGAGGCACAACTGACAGGGAAGCAGGTGTGTGTATCATGAGGCACAACTGACAGGGAAGCAGGTGTGTGTGTCCTGAGGCACAACTGACAGGGAAGCAGGTGTGTGTGTCCTGAGGCACAACTGACAGGGAAGCAGGTGTGTGTGTCCTGAGGCACAACTGACAGGGAAGCAGGTGTGTGTGTCCTGAGGCACAACTGACTGGGAAGCAGGTGTGTGTATCCTGAGGCACAACTGACAGGGAAGCAGGTGTGTGTGTGTCCTGAGGCACAACTGACAGGGAAGCAGGTGTGTGTGTCCTGAGGCACAACTGACAGGGAAGCAGGTGTGTGTGTCCTGAGGCACAACTGACAGGGAAGCAGGTGTGTGTGTCCTGAGGCACAACTGACAGGGAAGCAGGTGTGTGTGTGTCCTGAGACACAACTGACAGGGAAGCAGGTGTGTGTGTGTCCTGAGACACAACTGACAGGGAAGCAGGTGTGTGTGTCCTGAGGCACAACTGACAGGAAACCAGGTGTGTGTGTCCTGAGGCACAACTGACAGGGAAGCAGGTGTGTGTATCCTGAGGCACAACTGACAGGGAAGCAGGTGTGTGTATCCTGAGGCACAACTGGCAGGGAAGCAGGTGTGTGTGTCCTGAGGCACAACTGACAGGAAGCAGGTGTGTGTATCCTGAGGCACAACTGACAGGGAAGCAGGTGTGTGTGTGTCCTGAGGCACAACTGACAGAGAAGCAGGTGTGTGTATCCTGAGGCACAACTGACAGGGAAGCAGGTGTGTGTGTCCTGAGGCACAACTGACAGGGAAGCAGGTGTGTGTGTCCTGAGGCACAACTGACAGGGAAGCAGGTGTGTGTGTCCTGAGGCACAACTGACAGGGAAGCAGGTGTGTGTGTCCTGAGGCACAACTGACAGGGAAGCAGGTGTGTGTGTCCTGAGGCACAACTGACAGGGAAGCAGGTGTGTGTGTGTCCTGAGGCACAACTGACAGGGAAGCAGGTGTGTGTGTCCTGAGGCACAACTAACAGGGAAGCAGGTGTGTGTGTCCTGAGGCACAACTGACAGGGAAGCAGGTGTGTGTGTCCTGAGGCACAACTGACAGGGAAGCAGGTGTGTGTGTGTCCTGAGGCACAACTGACAGGGAAGCAGGTGTGTGTGTGTCCTGAGGCACAACTGACAGGGAAGCAGGTGTGTGTGTCCTGAGGCACAACTGACAGGGAAGCAGGTGTGTGTGTCCTGAGGCACAACTGACAGGGAAGCAGGTGTGTGTATCCTGAGGCACAACTGACAGGGAAGCAGGTGTGTGTGTCCTGAGGCACAACTGACAGGGAAGCAGGTGTGTGTGTCCTGAGGCACAACTGACAGGGAAGCAGGTGTGTGTGTCCTGAGGCACAACTGACAGGGAAGCAGGTGTGTGTGTCCTGAGGCACAACTGACAGGGAAGCAGGTGTGTGTATCCTGAGGCACAACTGACAGAGAAGCAGGTGTGTGTGTCCTGAGGCACAACTGACAGAGAAGCAGGTGTGTGTGTCCTGAGGCACAACTGACAGAGAAGCAGGTGTGTGTGTCCTGAGGCACAACTGGCAGGGAAGCAGGTGTGTGTGTCCTGAGGCACAACTGACAGGGAAGCAGGTGTGTGTGTCCTGAGGCACAACTGACAGAGAAGCAGGTGTGTGTGTCCTGAGGCACAGCTGACAGAGAAGCAGGTGTGTGTATCCTGAGGCACAACTGACCTGAGAGCACAACTGACAGAGAAGCAGGTGTGTGTATCCTGAGCAGACAGTGTGTGTATCCTGAGGCACAACTGACAGAGAAGCAGGTGTGTGTGTCCTGAGGCACAACTGACAGGGAAGCAGGTGTGTGTGTCCTGAGGCACAACTGACAGAGAAGCAGGTGTGTGTATCCTGAGGCACAACTGACAGAGAAGCAGGTGTGTGTATCCTGAGGCACAACTGACAGGGAAGCAGGTGTGTGTGTCCTGAGGCACAACTGACAGGGAAGCAGGTGTGTGTGTCCTGAGGCACAACTGACAGGGAAGCAGGTGTGTGTGTGTCCTGAGACACAACTGACAGGGAAGCAGGTGTGTGTGTGTCCTGAGACACAACTGACAGGGAAGCAGGTGTGTGTGTGTCCTGAGGCACAACTGACAGGGAAGCAGGTGTGTGTGTCCTGAGGCACAACTGACAGGGAAGCAGGTGTGTGTGTCCTGAGGCACAACTGGCAGGGAAGCAGGTGTGTGTGTCATGAAGCACAACTGACAGGGAAGCAGGTGTGTGTGTCCTGAGGCACAACTGACAGGGAAGCAGGTGTGTGTGTCCTGAAGCACAACTGACAGGGAAGCAGGTGTGTGTGTCCTGAGGTACAACTGACAGGGAAGCAGGTGTGTGTGTCCTGAGGCACAACTGACAGGGAAGCAGGTGTGTGTGTCCTGAGGCACAACTGACAGGGAAGCAGGTGTGTGTGTCCTGAGGCACAACTGACAGGGAAGCAGGTGTGTGTGTCCTGAGGCACAACTGACAGGGAAGCAGGTGTGTGTGTCCTGAGGCACAACTGACAGGGAAGCAGGTGTGTGTGTCCTGAGGCACAACTGACAGGGAAGCAGGTGTGTGTGTCCTGAGGCACAACTGACAGGGAAGCAGGTGTGTGTGTCCTGAGGCACAACTGACAGGGAAGCAGGTGTGTGTGTCCTGAGGCACAACTGACAGGGAAGCAGGTGTGTGTGTCCTGAGGCACAACTGACAGGGAAGCAGGTGTGTGTGTCCTGAGGCACAACTGACAGGGAAGCAGGTGTGTGTGTCCTGAGGCACAACTGACAGGGAAGCAGGTGTGTGTGTCCTGAGGCACAACTGACAGGGAAGCAGGTGTGTGTGTCCTGAAGCACAACTGACAGGGAAGCAGGTGTGTGTGTCCTGAGGCACAACTGACAGGGAAGCAGGTGTGTGTGTCCTGAGGCACAACTGACAGGGAAGCAGGTGTGTGTGTCCTGAGGCGCAACTGACAGGGAAGCAGGTGTGTGTGTCCTGAAGCACAACTGACAGGGAAGCAGGTGTGTGTGTCCTGAGGCACAACTGACAGGGAAGCAGGTGTGTGTGTCCTGAGGCACAACTGACAGGGAAGCAGGTGTGTGTGTCCTGAGGCACAACTGACAGGGAAGCAGGTGTGTGTATCCTGAGGCACAACTGACAGGGAAGCAGGTGTGTGTGTCCTGAGGCACAACTGACAGGGAAGCAGGTGTGTGTGTCCTGAGGCACAACTGACAGGGAAGCAGGTGTGTGTGTCCTGAGGCACAACTGACAGGGAAGCAGGTGTGTGTGTCCTGAGGCACAACTGACAGGGAAGCAGGTGTGTGTGTCCTGAGGCACAACTGACAGGGAAGCAGGTGTGTGTGTCCTGAGGCACAACTGACAGGGAAGCAGGTGTGTGTGTCCTGAGGCACAACTGACAGAGAAGCAGGTGTGTGTATCCTGAGGCACAACTGACAGGGAAGCAGGTGTGTGTGTCCTGAGGCACAACTGACAGGGAAGCAGGTGTGTGTATCATGAGGCACAACTGACAGGGAATCAGGTGTGTGTATCTTGAGGCACGACTGATAGGGAATCAGGTGTGTGTATCATGAGGCACGACTGATAGGGAATCAGGTGTGTGCCATAAGGCACGACTGTGAGGAAATCAGAGGCGTGTGGATCCCGGTGATGGACGACCTCTCACCACCTACCTGCTGAGAGGTGACACAATCAGACCAGGAAGATGCTGA
>NC_091336.1:18132124-18142124 GCF_038502225.1 Cherax quadricarinatus
CTCCTCCGTAATTCTCTGGCATTGTAAAAGTATTTCTCCATGTCTGTATGTCAGTCTTTAATCTGTTTCACCCAGCAATATGTATGAGCCCACCGTGTTTACTTCCACATGTATTTTTCATGTCGTAATCATGTCTCTTCTCGTCTAGCGTTGTTTAAATTACTGGTGTTCTGGTCTAGGGAACGGGAGGTTATTAGGCGTCATGGAACCGTTCAGGATGTGTATCGCAGAAACAGGACGGGCTCCTACTCAAATAATTGAGGGACCCCGCTAGCCACGGTCACCCGTCATGGTTCTTTTTTCCTCATGCTTCCTGTTAGTAGCTCAGGCGGTAGACAGCAGGACCTGTTAATTTCTGGACCAGGCGGTAGAGCGCAGGACCTATTAACCTCTGGACCAGGCGGTAGAGCGCTAGAACTGTTAACCTCTGGACCAGGCGGTAGAGCGCTGGAACTGTTAACCTCTGGACCAGGCGGTAGAGCGCTGGAACTGTTAACCTCTGAACCAGGCGGTAGAGCGCTGGAACTGTTAACCTCTGGACCAGGCGGTAGAGCGCTGGAACTGTTAACCTCTGGACCAGGCGGTAGAGCGCTGGAACTGTTAACCTCTGGACCAGGCGGTAGAGCGCTGGAACTGTTAACCTCTGGACCAGGTGGTAGAGCGCTGGAACTGTTAACCTCTGGACCAGGCGGTAGAGCGCTGGAACTGTTAACCTCTGGACCAGGCGGTAGAGCGCTGGAACTGTTAACCTCTGGACCAGGCGGTAGAGCGCTGGAACTGTTAACCTCTGGACCAGGCGGCAGAGCGCTGGAACTGTTAACCTCTGGACCAGGCGGTAGAGCGCTGGAACTGTTAACCTCTGGACCAGGCGGTAGAGCGCTGGAACTGTTAACCTCTGGACCAGGCGGTAGAGCGCTGGAACTGTTAACCTCTGGACCAGGCGGTAGAGCACTGGAACTGTTAACCTCTGGACCAGGCGGTAGAGCACTGGAACTGTTAACCTCTGGACCAGGCGGTAGAGCGTTGGAACTGTTAACCTCTGGACCAGGCTTTTAACCTCTGGACCAGGTGGTAGAGCGCTGGAACTGTTAACCTCTGGACCAGGCGGTAGAGCGCTGGAACTGTTAACCTCTGGACCAGGCGGTAGAGCGCTGGAACTGTTAACCTCTGGACCAGGCGGTAGAGCACTGGAACTGTTAACCTCTGGACCAGGCGGTAGAGCACTGGAACTGTTAACCTCTGGACCAGGCGGTAGAGCGCTGGAACTGTTAACCTCTGGACCAGGCCAGGAACTGTTAACCACTGGACCAGGCGGTAGAGCGCTGGAACTGTTAACCTCTGGACCAGGCGGTAGAGTGCTGGAACTGTTAACCTCTGGACCAGGCGGCTGGAACTGTTAACCTCTGGACCAGGCGGTAGAGCGCTGGAACTGTTAACCTCTGGACCAGGTGGTAGAGCGCTGGAACTGTTAACCTCTGGACCAGGCGGTAGAGCGCTGGAACTGTTAACCTCTGGACCAGGCGGTAGAGCGCTGGAACTGTTAACCTCTGGACCAGGCGGTAGAGCGCTGGAACTGTTAACCTCTGGACCAGGCGGTAGAGCGCTGGAACTGTTAACCTCTGGACCAGGCGGTAGAGCGCTGGAACTGTTAACCTCTGGACCAGGCGGTAGAGCGCTGGAACTGTTAACCTCTGGACCAGGCGGTAGAGCGCTGGAACTGTTAACCTCTGGACCAGGCGGTAGAGCGCTGGAGAGCGCTGGAACTGTTAACCTCTGCACCAGGCGGTAGAGCGCTGGAACTGTTAACCTCTGAACCAGGCGGTAGAGCGCTGTTAACCTCTGGACCAGGCGGTAGAGCGCTGGAACTGTTAACTTCTGGACCAGGCGGTAGAGCGCTGGAACTGTTAACTTCTGGACCAGGCGGTAGAGCGCTGGAACTGTTAACCTCTGGACCAGGCGGTAGAGCGCTGGAACTGTTAACCTCTGGACCAGGCGGTAGAGCGCTGGAACTGTTAACCTCTGGACCAGGCGGTAGAGCGCTGGAACTGTTAACCTCTGGACCAGGCGGTAGAGCGCTGGAACTGTTAACCTCTGGACCAGGCGGTAGAGAGCTGGAACTGTTAACCTCTGGACCAGGCGGTAGAGCGCTGGAACTGTTAACCTCTGGACCAGGCGGTAGAGCGCTGGAACTGTTAACCTCTGGACCAGGCGGTAGAGAGCTGGAACTGTTAACCTCTGGACCAGGCTGTAGAGCGCTGGAACTGTTAACCTCTGGACCACGGTTCAAGTCTCCCGTCCAGCCTTTCGTTTATTCATGACTTCTGTTATTTTAGAAGAAAAGGCGCTGTACCGTGACCGAAACTGTCCAGATAATGGACCAAGTGGGACCGAAATGTCGTCATAAGTTTCGGGTCTTCTATGTGCGGGTTATTAGTGTATTCTTTGTATTTTATTCATTGTTTTATTCATTCTTTGACATTCCCTGTTATTCTCTCCTGTTACTCTCTCCTGTTATTCTCTCCTGTTGTTCTCTCCTGTTACTCTGTCCTGTTTGTTCATTAAGTTCCTTGAAGTGGTTGCCAGACCTTTTTTTTTTTTACCAAAGTTTCGTTTGTAACTTGAGAACGATTCTTCTGATCGGCTTGAAATTTTCAACGCTGGTTTACTGTACCGGGAGAAGACACGAATAATTGCACGAATTGAGACACGAACTGAGGCTCCGGTGGTCAGGCTGATCGCCTCCCTGCAACCTCCTGGCGTACAGACATAAATACATACATACAAACAATGTATACACGTATATACATACATACAATATATGCACATGCATACATATACACATGCATTCGTTCACGCATACATATGGAAAAGTACATATACGTACATGCCTAATGTACACATATATACATTATGCATGTACGTATGTATATGGATATGCATAATGTACATATATATACATTATGCATGTACGTATGTTTACGAACATGCATGATGTACACATACACACACACGTATACATATTTTTATTATTTCTGTACTGTGATTTTATCACCACTCTGCACTATTTTATTTGTAATGGGGAGAAAGGGCTGAGCTAGTGAGACTTAGGGATACAATACTCGGATCGCACACACCGAAACACATCCAGTTATGCTCTTGTCTTTTGTGTCAACAGCCTCCTTGCAGTCAAGGAACATGCAATACGCACAACCTTAAGTATTTCAAAGATTCTTTAAGAAACTCTTGAGATGCGATTTTTTTTCCAGCATGGAGTTCTTGTTGTGGTTCCAAGATGGTATCCCTTTCTCTCTCTGGGTCTTCTTACGGCCTCTCCTTACTTATCATCATTTTTGCATGGGATACTAACCTAAGCCAGCAAAAGGGCTCAGTCACATGACTACAAGATCTAGCTGCGGGTTATCATATGACTAACACCTGAGTCAGGAAACACTTGTCCTGTTTCCTGACGAATCTTACCTAACCTAACCAAAAACACTGATCTATAATTCAGAGTCGTATATATGTCAGTGTTACTAGTCACTGGTATTAAGTGCTGTATCACTGGTACTAAGTGCTGTATCACTGGTATTAAGTTTTGTATCACTGGTATTAAGTTCTGTATCACTGGTATTAAGTTCTGTATCACTGGTATTAAGTTCTGTATCACTGGTATTAAGTTGTGTCACTGGTATTAAGTTCTGCATCACTGTTATTAAGTTCTATATCACTGGTATTAAGTTCTATATCACTGGTATTAAGTTCTGTATCACTGGTATTAAGTTCTGTATCACTGGTATTAAGTTCTGTATCACTGGTATTAAGTTGTGTCACTGGTATTAAGCTCTGTATCATTGGTATTAAGTTCTGTATCATTGCTATTAAGTTCTGTATCACTGGTATTAAGTTCCATATCACTGGTATTAAGTTGTGTTACTGGTATTAAGTTCTGTATAATTGGTATTAAGTTGTGTCACTGGTATTAAGTTCTGCATCACTGTTATTAAGTTCTGTATCACTGGTATTAAGTTCTATATCACTGGTATTAAGTTCTGTATTACTGGTATTAAGTTCTGTATCATTGGTATTAAGTTCTGTATCATTGGTATTAAGTTCTGTATCACTGGTATTAAGTTCTATATCACCGGTATTAAGTTCTATATCACCGGTATTAAGTTCTATATCACTGGTATTAAGTTCTGTATCATTGGTATTAAGTTCTGTATCACTGGTATTAAGTTCTGTATCACTGGTATTAAGTTCTATATAACTGGTATTAAGTTCTATATAACTGGTATTAAGTTCTGTATCACTGATATTGTGTCACTGGTATTAAGTTCTGTATCACTGGTATTAAGTTCTATATCACTGGTATTAAGTTGTGTCACTGGTATTAAGTTCTGCACCACTGGTATTAAGTTCTGTATCACTGGTATTAAGTTCTGCATCACTGATATTAAGTTCTGCATCACTGGTATTAAGTTCTGTATCACTGGTATTAAGTTATGTATCACTGGTATTAAGTTATGTATAACTGGTATTAAGTTCTGTGTCACTGGTATTAAGTTCTGTATCACTAGTATTAAGTTCTATATCACTGGTATTAAGTTCTGTATCACTGGTATTAAGTTCTGTATCACTGGTATTAAGTTATGTATCACTGGTATTAAGTTATGTATAACTGGTATTAAGTTCTGTGTCACTGGTATTAAGTTCTGTATCACTGGTATTAAGTTCTATATCACTGATATTAAGTTCTGCATCACTGGTATTAAGTTCTGTATCACTGGTATTAAGTTATGTATCACTGGTATTAAGTTATGTATAACTGGTATTAAGTTCTGTGTCACTGGTATTAAGTTCTATATCACTGGTATTAAGTTCTGTATCACTGGTATTAAGTTCTGTATCACTGGTATTAAGTTCTGTATCACTGGTATTAAGTTCTGTGTCACTGGTATTAAGTTCTGTATCACTGGTATTAAGTTCTGTGTCACTGGTATTAAGTTCTGTATCACTGGTATTAAGTTCTGTGTCACTGGTATTAAGTTCTGTATCACTGGTATTAAGTTCTGTATCACTGGTATTAAGTTCTGTATCACTGGTATTAAGTTCTGTGTCACTGGTATTAAGTTCTGTATCACTGGTATTAAGTTCTGTGTCACTGGAATAAAGTTCTGTATCACTGGTATTAAGTTCTGTGTCACTGGTATTAAGTTATGTATAAATGGTATTAAGTTCTGTGTCACTGGTATTAAGTTCTATATCACTGGTATTAAGTTCTGTATCACTGGTATTAAGTTCTGTGTCACTGGTATTAAGTTCTGTATCACTGGTATTAAGTTCTGTCACTGGTATTAAGTTCTGTATCACTGGTATTAAGTTCTGTGTCACTGGTATTAAGTTCTGTATCACTGGTATTAAGTTCTGTGTCACTGGTATTAAGTTCTGTGTCACTGGTATTAAGTTCTGTGTCACTGGTATTAAGTTATGTATCACTAGTATTAAGTTCTGTATCATTGGTATTAAGTTCTGTGTCACTGGTATTAAGTTATGTATCACTAGTATTAAGTTCTGTATCATTGGTATTAAGTTCTGTGTCACTGGTATTAAGTTCTGTGTCACTGGTATTAAGTTCTGTGTCACTGGTATTAAGTTATGTATCACTAGTATTAAGTTCTGTATCATTGGTATTAAGTTCTGTATCACTGGTATTAAGTTCTATATCACCGGTATTAAGTTCTATATCACCGGTATTAAGTTCTATATCACTGGTATTAAGTTCTGTATCATTGGTATTAAGTTCTGTATCACTGGTATTAAGTTCTGTATCACTGGTATTAAGTTCTATATAACTGGTATTAAGTTCTATATAACTGGTATTAAGTTCTGTATCACTGATATTGTGTCACTGGTATTAAGTTCTGTATCACTGGTATTAAGTTCTATATCACTGGTATTAAGTTGTGTCACTGGTATTAAGTTCTGCACCACTGGTATTAAGTTCTGTATCACTGGTATTAAGTTCTGCATCACTGATATTAAGTTCTGCATCACTGGTATTAAGTTCTGTATCACTGGTATTAAGTTATGTATCACTGGTATTAAGTTATGTATAACTGGTATTAAGTTCTGTGTCACTGGTATTAAGTTCTGTATCACTAGTATTAAGTTCTATATCACTGGTATTAAGTTCTGTATCACTGGTATTAAGTTCTGTATCACTGGTATTAAGTTATGTATCACTGGTATTAAGTTATGTATAACTGGTATTAAGTTCTGTGTCACTGGTATTAAGTTCTGTATCACTGGTATTAAGTTCTATATCACTGATATTAAGTTCTGCATCACTGGTATTAAGTTCTGTATCACTGGTATTAAGTTATGTATCACTGGTATTAAGTTCTGTATCACTGGTATTAAGTTCTGTATCACTGGTATTAAGTTCTATATCACTGGTATTAAGTTCTGTATCACTGGTATTAAGTTCTGTATCACTGGTATTAAGTTCTGTATCACTGGTATTAAGTTCTGTATCACTGGTATTAAGTTCTGTATCACTGGTATTAAGTTCTGTATCACTGGTATTAAGTTCTGTATCACTGGTATTAAGTTCTGTATCACTGGTATTAAGTTCTGTATCACTGGTATTAAGTTCTGTGTCACTGGTATTAAGTTCTGTATCACTGGTATTAAGTTCTGTGTCACTGGTATTAAGTTCTGTATCACTGGTATTAAGTTCTGTATCACTGGTATTAAGTTCTGTATCACTGGTATTAAGTTCTGTGTCACTGGTATTAAGTTCTGTATCACTGGTATTAAGTTCTGTGTCACTGGAATAAAGTTCTGTATCACTGGTATTAAGTTCTGTGTCACTGGTATTAAGTTATGTATAAATGGTATTAAGTTCTGTGTCACTGGTATTAAGTTCTATATCACTGGTATTAAGTTCTGTATCACTGGTATTAAGTTCTGTGTCACTGGTATTAAGTTCTGTATCACTGGTATTAAGTTCTGTCACTGGTATTAAGTTCTGTATCACTGGTATTAAGTTCTGTGTCACTGGTATTAAGTTCTGTATCACTGGTATTAAGTTCTGTGTCACTGGTATTAAGTTCTGTGTCACTGGTATTAAGTTCTGTGTCACTGGTATTAAGTTATGTATCACTAGTATTAAGTTCTGTATCATTGGTATTAAGTTCTGTGTCACTGGTATTAAGTTATGTATCACTAGTATTAAGTTCTGTATCATTGGTATTAAGTTCTGTGTCACTGGTATTAAGTTCTGTGTCACTGGTATTAAGTTCTGTGTCACTGGTATTAAGTTATGTATCACTAGTATTAAGTTCTGTATCATTGGTATTAAGTTCTGTGTCACTGGTATTAAGTTATGTATCACTAGTATTAAGTTCTGTATCATTGGTATTAAGTTCTGTGTCACTGGTATTAAGTTATGTATCACTAGTATTAAGTTCTGTATCATTGGTATTAAGTTCTGTGTCACTGGTATTAAGTTATGTATCACTAGTATTAAGTTCTGTATCACTGGTATTAAGTTTGCACTCTTCTAGGCGTTCTGCACATTTTTTGTTTCCTTCAATTTACCGAAGATCTGGGGATTTGAACTCAATGCTCTTCAACCTTTCTGTCAACGAAAGTAGAGTGAGCCTTTTCATTTATTTATTTTAGTGTGTGTGTGTGTGTGTGTGTGTTCAGCTTGACTCGTTTAACTTTAGAAGCCACGAAACGATGTATTGTTTACGTTTATGTTAAGTTCGGTTCTGTCTGCAACTTTCTTCCTCTCTCGTTGGTTCAGAGTTCTCAAACTCGGTCTGAGCACTCTTCCTTCTCTCTTTCCTGTTGTGGTAATGGACTCTGGTCTTTTGTGTACACACTGTCGGAACTGAGTTCTTCGCACGCTTCTTTTTTTTTCTCTCTGGTGGGTTCTCCTTTCCTCTTCTGGTTTATTACTTGAGTTTTTTTTCTGTTTCTGTTGCTTCTTTGATATGATAGCATAGGAAGTGTCTGTGTTATCTATCTGTCGGTCTTTCCAAGTGCTGGCATAGAACGGTGCTTCTGTTACTGCTGTTTCTTTTGAAGTGCTATGAAAAAAATGCTTAATTCTTTTCTTTCTTTGACATACTGGGAGAGAAAGATGCTTCATTCTTTGTCGTGCTGGGATAGAACGCTTCATTCTCTAATTTCTTTGTCGTGCTGGGATGGAAAGACGCTTTACTCTTCAATTTTTTCATGACGATGGGATGGAGATGCAGTGTTCTATCTATATCTGTTGGTCCCTTGGCACACAGCGACACCAAGATGTTATATTCAGTGCCAGTTGGTTCTCCGTCGTAATATAATGGAACGTTTCTTATAGACGAGTCTGTGTATGTTACTCCCCGTCTAGCGGACGTCACTAGGGATCAGTATTTTCTGTCTACTTCTGAGTGGTTGAAATCATCTAAGAGCTGTAGAGTTGTTGGCTGATTTGCCCGGTTGTAAACACCTTTCGACTGCACGAGGGTCATCAAGGCTGCTCAAGTTGATATCTCATGATGTAGCTGTACGGCAAGCCAGCGGACAGGCTCGGTCATATGACCAAACGCTCCACTTACCTGGTCATCATGTGACCATGACCAGTGTCATGAAACACTTGTCCTGATTTCCTGACAGGTAAAATACCACCACTACCACTTCCTCCAGTCTTCTCAGAGTCAAACATACTTTAAGAGTCACGCGAATTCCCCCGTCTTCTAATATCATGTTCATTTTTCCACTATAATCTACCTTGTCCATAATTATTATCGCATTTGCTTTGTCTCTTTCGTAAGGTGAAGTCCAGGATCTTTCCTTAATTCATGGTATAACTTAACGAAATGAAACAAGGCAAATGCGATAGTAATTATGGACGAGGTAGATTATAGGGGAAAATGAACATGATATTAGAAGACGGGGAACTTAAGTGCCCCTTTAGCCCTAAAATATCGATTAAGTATACATTAAGCAAACACAAATAACCCACACATAGGAGAGAGACGCTTATGACGACGTTTCGGTCCGACTCGGATCATTTACAAAGTCACACTGACAGAAGAGAGGTTAGGTTAGGTAAGGTTTGTCGGGATACGGAACAAGTATTTCCTGACGCGGGTGTGAGACATGTGATGACCCACAACTGGAGCTTTCGATAATCTGACCGAGGCCTTGCGCTGGCTTACCGGTCCACCCCTTTCAAAACTATGGTTATAACTATTATTAACAGAAGAGAATGAGAGAGCCAGTATATATAACTTGACTTAAGAAATCGTAATGACACGATTGCAAATAAACCATACCCCCGGCCGGGATTGAACCCGCGGTCATAGAGTCTCGAAACTCGAGACTCTATGACCGCGGGTTCAATCCCGGCCGGGGGTATGGCCAGTATATATAGGCGAAGAGGACAGGGACGGGACAACGAGAGGAAGGAAAAGAACTCGTGGTAATCGATTAATTCTCAATGTACACAGAGATCAACATCATTTATCGCAAATTGTCTTTACAAGTGTACCTTTAACTATGTTATTATTTTATGAAGCTAACAGAAACATGCAGAAAAAATCTTTGTGACAAAGCTCTACACTGAGCGAAACGTTATCGATATAAAGCTCGATGCAGCGAAACGTTATTTACTTGATATTCTTACCTGTGCCAACTACTGTCTGGGGGCCGGTAGAAACAACCATGCAACCTTTGTATCTCCTTTTTGACAGCGTTTCGGCCCATCTCGGACCGAAAAGTCGTCATTATAGTGAGTAATCTTCACCATTAAACCTCGTCTATTATGCCTAACGAAAACAAAAGACAAATATTTACAATTTATTTATCATAACGTAAATGTGATTTACAATGTACGGGATTCGACAAGAATACTTAAGAACCTCGCTCATACGAAGAGCCTCATACCCCCCATAAACCACATGAACTACATACCACATACACGCTACTTACGCACTACTTTAGA
>NC_091336.1:18144624-18147124 GCF_038502225.1 Cherax quadricarinatus
TGAGTTATTTATTATTTCCATATCCCAGCAGATGAAATTTTTCCCCACCAAACATCATTTTCCTTTTCTCTACTGCAAGTCTTTGTCGACATCTGCAGTTTGTCTTCTACCTCTTATCATGGTATCATCCACAAAGATACGGTGCATCTCGGATTTTTTTCTGTGTCTGCCATGAAGATGAGAAACACCGTAGGCTCCAACATCCTGCCTTGCGGTACTGAGGTTTTACAGAATTTGGGCAAGATTATACTGTGTTTCGTTGACTGCGACTCTGTGTTCTGCTTGTTAAAAATCTGAAATCCGAAATAATAATAATAATAATAATAATAATAATAATAATAATTATAATAATACAATTAAATTTAAACGCATTTTCTTCGCTATAGATTAAAGTGAAGGCTTCTTTAAAGAATGACGTAGGAACTAGACTTCAGAATCGTCTTAAAATAACAATCACGAGCTCAATTGGGACATTAAAATTTATACAAGAGGGGCGGGCACTGCCAGCACCTTGAAGATTTAATTAATCAATTACCTCTCGGTCTCTCCTCTTGGGATATTCAGGAGATGAAAGACACTGCTGGTAGTTACGTTGTGAAAATCAACTGGTAGTTACGTTATCAAAATCAGCTGATAGCTACGTTTCCAAAATCAGCTGATAGTTACGTTGTCAAAATCAGCTGATAGCTACGTTTCCAAAATCAGCTGATAGCTACGTTTCCAAAATCAGCTGATAGTTACGTTGTCAAAATCAGCTGATAGCTACGTTTCCAAAATCAGCTGATAGCTACGTTTCCAAAATCAGCCGATAGTTACGTTGTCAAAATCAGCTGATAGTTACGTTGTCAAAATCAGCTGATAGCTACTTTTCCAACACAATTATATACATTTATATTTATAATCAATAACTCTATAATTTTAATTAAAAATTATTTATCATTAACAACACCAGCCTTTTCGTACTCAGTCTAATCAACAACAGCAGTACTAACAGCAGTACTAACAGCAGTATTAACAGCAGTACTAACAGCAGTATTAACAGTAGTATTAACAGCAGTACTAACAGCAGTATTAACAGTAGTATTAACAGCAGTACTAACAGCAGTACAGCAAACACGAGTTGAACAACAACTGATCAAAAGAACAACAATACTGGACCCTTACGTTAGGTTCCCAACCTAAAGTATGAGCTTTCTCAGCAGCAGCAGCAGCAACAGCAGTAGCACCAACAGCAGCAGCAGCAGCAGCAACAGCAGCAGCAGCAGCAGCAGCAGAAGCAGCAGCAGTAGCATAGGACAAGCAGCAGCAGCAGCAGCACCAACACCAGCAGTAGCATAGGACAAGCAGCAGCAGCAGCAGCACCAACACCAACAGTAGCATAGGACACGCAGCAGCAACAGCAGAAGCAGCAACAGTATCAGCAGTATAGTTGTAGCAGTGGCAAGAACAGAGGTAGCAGAAGCCTAAGCATCATCAGCAACAACAGCAGCAGCAGCAGTAGCAGCACAGCAACAGCAACAGCAGCACAGCAGCAGCAACAGCAACATTACCAGCAGGGAGGCTTCACGTTCGCCAATAATTATTGATTTTATGTTTGGAAAAAGTTATATAGCCGCTGTTCTGCTTGGTTCCTCACTGACTTGCCTAATTATGTGTGGAGGAAGAGAGGGGAAAGGGGAGGAAGAAGAGGCCTTCCTTTTCCATCCCCAACTACAACATCTCCCCTCACCTCCACCACGGACCGCTCCTTCTTGGAAGCCTCAACACCTGTTCTTGCCGTCAGTTTACCCGAGTCAGTTCCCGCAGTAATGTGGCACGTAGCCGAATGCACCATTTACATATCTTTTTGAACCACGATTGACATCGAAGTACTTCGTGTATTGTCTTGAAGACTTTTCCGGGGGGTCGGTGCCCCCCGCGGCCCGGTTCCAGACCAGGCTTCCATTAACACTTGTGCCTTAAATTGAAACTATTTTTATGCCCATGGAATCAACACTCAGAAAGATTATCCAGTCTTTTATTAAACGTAGCGAGCTGTAGGCCGCGCTACGTAGGCTACGCTAAGTAGGCTCGTCAGGAAACTGGACAAGTGTTTCCAGATGCTGATCTTAGTCATATGATGACCCGCAGTTGAAGCTTTTGGTTATCTGATCGATGCTTTCTACTGGCTTACCGGTTCACCTCTTTTAAAATTATTTATAATGATGATAACTCCGTGCTACCTAGCTAACATCCAAATATCACTTGTGGACGTCTGGGAGGAGCCTAGTGTCTAGAGACATTATGTACCTCAGTAATCTTTTGACTGCCTCACACTGGTTAGGTATGGACTACATAACGAAACTATTCAATTAAAACTACTACTACCAACACTACGGGGTAACTAGAAACTCCTCTCAGGTCGCTTCCTGAGTAAGACACCTTGTGCGGTTAATGGCGTTTTACTGAGATGACGTTACAGGGAGAGGTAGGTAGGTAGGTAGGTAGGCTTACTCTCTCT
>NC_091336.1:18152124-18234624 GCF_038502225.1 Cherax quadricarinatus
CATAGTCATCAAGGACCAACCATAGTCATCAAGGACCAACTATAATCATCAAGGATCAACCATAGTCATCAAGGACCAACCATAGTCATCAAGGACCAACCATAGCAATCAAGGACCAACCATAGTCATCAAGGACCAATTACAATAATCAAGGACCAACCATAGTCATCAAGAACCAACCATAGTCAACAAGAACCAACCATAGTCAACAAGAACCAACCATAGTCAACAAGAACCAACCCTAGTCAACAAGAACCAACCATAGTCAACAAGAACCAACCATAGTCAACAAGAACCAACCATAGTCAACAAGAACCAACCATAGTCAACAAGAACCAACCATAGTCAACAAGAACCAACCATAGTCAACAAGAACCAACCATAGTCAACAAGAACCAACCATAGTCAACAAGAACCAACCATAGTCATCAAGAACCAACCATAGTCAACAAGAACCAACCATAGTCATCAAGAACCAACCATAGTCATCAAGAATCAACCATAGTCAACAAGAACCAACCATAGTCAACAAGAACCAACCATAGTCAACAAGAACCAACCATAGTCAACAAGAACCAACTATAGTCAACAAGAACCAACCATAGTCTTCAAGAACCAACCATAGCCAACAAGAACCAACTATAGTCATCAAGAACCAACCATAGCCAACAAGAACCAACCATAGTCAACAAGAACCAACCATAGTCTTCAAGAACCAACTATAGTCATCAAGAACCAACCATAGTCTTCAAGAACCAGCCATAGTCTTCAAGAACCAGCCATAGTCAACAAGAACCAACCATAGTCATCAAGAACCAACCATAGTCAACAAGAACCAACCATAGTCTTCAAGAACCAACCATAGCCAACAAGAACCAACCATAGTCTTCAAGAACCAACCATAGTCAACAAGAACCAACCATAGTCTTCAAGAACCAACCATAGCCAACAAGAACCAACTATAGTCATCAAGAACCAACCATAGTCAACAAGAACCAACTATAGCCATCAAGAACCAACCATAGTCTTCAAGAACCAACCATAGCCAACAAGAACCAACCATAGTCAACAAGAACCAACCATAGTCTTCAAGAACCAACCATAGCCAACAAGAACCAACTATAGTCAACAAGAACCAACCATAGTCATCAAGAACCAACCATAGTCAACAAGAACCAGCCATAGTCTTCAAGAATCAACCATAGTCAACACGAACCAACCATAGTCATCTAGAACCAACCATAGTCAACAAGAACCAACCATAGTCAACAAGAACCAGCCATAGTCATCAAGAATCAACCATAGTCATCAAGAATCAGCCATAGTCATCAAGAATCAACCATAGTCATCTAGAATCAACCATAATCATCAAGAATCAACCATAGTCATCAAGAACCAACCATAGTCATCGAGAATCAACCATAGTCATCAAGAATCAACCATAGTCATCAAGAATTAGCCATAGTCATCAAGAATCAACCATAGTTATCGAGAATCAACCAAAGTCATCAAGAATCAATCATAGTCATCAAGAATCAACCATAGTCATCAAGAATCAACCATAGTCATCAAGAATCAACCATAGTCATCAAGAATCAACCATAGTAATCGAGAATCAACCATAGTCATCAAGAATCAACCATAGTCATCAAGAATCAACCATAGTCATCAAGAATCAACCATAGTCATCATGTCATGTAGGGGGTAATGATTAGGGGAGGATATAAGTGGGGAATATGGGAGTAAGGGGGGATTTTGTAGGCAGGGGAGAGGCAGGCGAGGTGTTAGGAGTGAGATGATTAGCGGAGATATGTAGGTAATGACAGGTCAGTGGTGACCACCACGACACTCTCATTAACTCTACACTCCTCACTAACATATGCCTCGTCCATTCTTCACTCATAAACATAATAAAATATAAAAAAAAAAGACAGGGACAGTGAATATTACTATTCTACTCAAACACAGTTTATTATTACGTATTTGTACCATAATATATTTGGGAACAGAACATTATTGTGGTTTAGATAAATGGGATGGTACACATAAGCAGTGAGACAGGGAACACAATCAACTTGACCAAAATGAATGTAACTTACAATATAGCACAGAGGACAGTTCACTACAGGAACTAAGCCACAGGTCCCAAGACCTACACAGCACGAGTACTGCGCCAAGCCAGTACTCTGCCCAATGCCTCCAACAGTCTCCTCCAGAGACTTCAGCAGCTCGAGCCCTGCTCACAGCCAGAGCTCTGCTCGAATCTTCTGCTCAGGAGCTCTGCACCCCAGCAGCAGCTACGCTCGAATCTCATGATCATGCTCTTCCTTGGGCTTTTATGGTGGTCCAAGCACCCTCCACAACCACGTGTACGACCTGACGCCTAGGTCTGAGGCGTCAAGAACAAAAGACCTCAGACGTGGGCGTGGCTACAGACGTTTGCCAAGGCAAGGTGTGACCATATAATTGGTTAAATTAGGTCTCCCCAGAGACCTCACAAGCCCAGCTGGACTACATCACATCCCCCTTTCTCCCCCAATTTAAAATATCTGAGAACTAGGACAATTTGTCCTAGTTATTAGACTATTTTAATCCTAATCCCTTAAATCTATTACAATACAAAGACAAAATTATACATAATACAATTATATTTCCCTCAACCTCCTCAACTACCACAAGGCAGCATAATCAGTACCTCTGGCAGTTGGCCAGCATAATAGTCGCTCTCTGGTGCAAAGCCTCCTTACCCGTCATTTCTCCTTAAACCTAAATATCGGGCTCCAGTGCCTTCCCTACTTCTACTAGAAATGCACTAGCCAATGCTAGTCACCCTCGCACGTTAACCATTGGGCCAAACCTCTCTAGGCTTCTATGGCGTGGAAAACTGCTCCAACGGGTTGCATTCTTTCAAGTAACTGCAACTGGACCACTTCACGACCACCAAGGTCGCATTTTCGGCACACTTCACATGCACACTACAACATCTGAAAATCGAGACAGGGCAGGCATCGCAGCTAAGACCCTCCATTATCCTATGCCACTACTAGGATTCACTGGCCTCATAAAACAAGGCGGCCATAATCACTGGACCGTTTTCAAGGTCACCTTATTCCACACAGGTAACACTAACACTTCTGGCAAGTCAAAGTAGGCTGGGGACATCTCACACTCTTAATTGTCTCTCATGGCTGGCAGGGCATCCCCGCATACCTGTCGCACAGGTCGACCAGCAAGGCAGGACACACCTCCATGCCGCCCTTGAAAGCAGGCTGGTCCCAGCAGCTGGAGTCCATCTCCGCGGCTCACGTCCTTCCACATCTCCGAGGATGGCAACTCCTTCATAGTAGATTCTCCTGTCCTGGCACACCAGCCAGAATCCCTCACACACCACTGCAGCATCACCGCCATCTCCTCTTGAGCTAGGCAGCATCGCAGCATCACAGCACGGCCACAGCATATCCATCATCACAGCACGGCCGTATCACAGCAGCACACAGCACGGCCACAGCATCGCAGCACGGCTACAGCATCGCAGCACGGTCCCAGCATCACAGCACGGCCGCAGCATCTCAACATCACAGCAGCACACAGCACGGCCACAGCATTGCAGCACGGCTACAGCATCTCAGCACGGCCACAGCATAGCAGCACGGCTACAGCATCTCAGCAGCATCACAGCAGCCGACATCAGCAGTAGCAGGCTATGGTCAGTTGCTCGAGGTGAGGTGAGGTCACTTCAGGTCATCAACAGCAGGTGCGGTCACCCATCCCTGGCAACTGCGGGTAACTGGCGGTCCGTGGGTGATGGTCACAGAGGCTGGGTGACGCAGACAGACACCCACTACACTGGATGACAGACCAGGGCAGCAATACATCTACTGGGGCACATCAGCTGGGTGACTGGGCATATCAGCTGGGTGACTGGGCACATCAGGTGGACAGCAATCATAGGCAACTCTTCAATGGGTGACAGTTGTGGGTGAGTCTTCCAAGGTGGGCTGGGTGACTTCTCATTCCTCTGTAAATATTCAATTTCGGCCAGTAATTGCTTCCCCCAAAAGTCTCACCCAAATACTGATATTCTCCACCATTTATCTCAAACCAACAACCAACTCCACCAAATATAATAATACAACCAAGCAATTATTCAGACCCACTGTCAAGAAAAGGTCAGTTAAGGTCACTAGGATTATAATATCATAATAACACACAAAATGGTAGCAAATGGTAACATAAGTATAACCGAGCAGTCAAAAATAAGGCACATGGGACTGGTTCCTACTAATAAGAACCACCACCGCTTAGACACCATGTCATGTAGGGGGGTAATGATTGAATAGGATATAAGGGGAATATGGGAGTAAGGGATTATGTAGGCAGGGGAGAGGCAGGCGAGGTGGTAGGAGTGAGATGATTAGCGGAGGTAGGTAGGTAATGACAGGTCAGTGGTGACCACCACGACACTCTCATTAACTCTACAATACTCACTAACATATGCCTCGCCCACTCTTCACTCATATAACACATAATAAAATATAAGAAAAAAAAATAACGGGGACAGTGAATATTACTATTCTACTCAAACACAGTTTATTATTACGTCTTTGTACCATAATATATTTGGGAACAGAACATTATTGTGGTTTAGATAAATGGGATGGTACACATAAGCAGTGAGACAGGGAACACAATCAACTTGACCAAAATGAATGTAACTTACAATATAGCACAGAGGACAGTTCACTACAGGAACTAAGCCACAGGTCCCAAGACCTACACAGCACGAGTACTGCGCCAAGCCAGTACTCTGCCCAATGCCTCCAACAGTCTCCTCCAGAGACTTCAGCAGCTTCTCCCGAGCCCTGCACCCAGCAGCAGCTCCGCACGAATCTCTGCTCAGGAGCTCTGCACCCCAGCAGCAGCTCCGCTCGAATCTCATGATCATGCTCTTCCTTGGGCTTTTATGGTGGTCCAAGCACCCTCCACAACCACGTGTACGACCTGACGCCTAGGTCTGAGGCGTCAAGAACAAAAGACCTCAGACGTGGGCGTGGCTACAGACGTTTGCCAAGGCAAGGTGTGACCATATAATTGGTTAAATTAGGTCTCCCCAGAGACCTCACAAGCCCAGCTGGACTACATCACAATCAAGAATCAACCATAGTCATCAAGAATCAACCATAGTAATCGAGAATCAACCATAGTCATAGAGAATCAACTATAGTCATCAAGATTCAACCAAAGTCATCAAGAATCAACCATAGTCATCGAGAATCAACCATAGTCATCAAGAATCAACCATAGTCATCAAGGATCAACCAAAGTCATCAAGAATCAACCATAGTCATCAAGAATCAACCATAGTCATCAATGATCATCTGTTACAAAAAACGCGATTCTAAAAGCTTAGAGATCTCCAGTGAATACTAGAAAGGACTGCCCTTCTAGCATCCAGCCTGTTACTGGGCTTTCGTAACAAGTAGTCAGTATCCTTGTCCAATTATCCATAAGAATTCAGTACGATTCAATAGTGCTTCAGGATTACAACTGGTAGGCTACTAACTAGAGAAATTAAAATTTAATAAATTTATTAAGTCTAGAGGTATATTATCAAATTAAATTAAATTAAATTAATCACAGTAATCAAAATAATATCAATCTCTCTCGTATACAATATTATTGTGCTGAAAGCACATATCACATTTATAATTCTTAAGTACCGTCGGGTACATTAACATTTAATAAGATATTACAAATATGTACAAGTTTGTGTATGCGTGTAAGTGCTCTAAGTAGTTCGCTATGTCTCACGACTCGACTAGACTGAAACAAGTGACTGACAAAGTCCTCTAATAAACTAACTTCTTGACCGACTGGCAACCAGAACAGTCTGCTTGAACAACAAAAAGAATGCTAAGCCCAATAGCAATACAACAAGCAACTGCGACACAGAATCAGGAACAAGGAGATAATATAACGACACTAAGTAGGGACCATCAGCAGATCCTCCACAAAAGTTACAAAACTCCCATACTACTGAATCTAAGTTCAGCATAAGAAAATCCCCGACTGTGATAATACACAGAAACCATAGTCATAGAGAATCAACCATAGTCATCAAGGATCAACCAAAGTCATCAAGAATCAACCATAATCATCAAGAATCAACCATAGTCATCAAGGATCAACCAAAGTCATCAAGAATAAACCATAATCATCAAGAATCAACCATAATCATCAAGAATCAACCATACTTCCTCCTACTGGAACCTCTGCTCTTGCTTTTACTCTCACCTCTAAACCTTGAAAAGCTTTGAAAAGTAAATTCATCTCTTAAGTTAAAGTAGATGATTTCAGTCTATAAAATATTTTTTTTACAACAGATATATTCCAGTAAACTTTCCTCCAAAAGCTCCTTTTATAGCTTAACTTTTTCGTAAATGCGACTGAAAATTAAAGATTGAGTAACCTGCACTGTGAAGACCTTTCAACTTGCTAGTTGGATGTACTTTTTTTTCATTCTCAATTACATTTTCGTGTTTTTCCACCCTAGTGGGCAGCGTGTTCCAGGGTTTTAGAAGCGAAATGTTTTCATTTGCATTAGTGTTGCATCTCCTGCCTCGGAGTTCCAAGATGTGGTTTCATGTTAACAACTTTTCCCTTTATGTAATTTTATGTTTGTGTCGCATTTGTTTTATGTCCTAAGAATGTGAGTGAGTTCTGGCAGCTCCCTGCAACATTTAAGTATCTTTAATTGAAGACCTTTTGCTAACCAGTGACTTAATTAATTCAACAGAAATGATACGTGAAGACAGTAGATGGGGTAGTCAGTCCCTCAACCTTGCAGAAGTAAACACAAGAGAGATTGTAAGGTGAGGGACTGATCACCTCATCTACTGTTGTCGTATATCATCTCTGTAGAGAACTGAAAAAAACTACTGATTGGTGATACGTTTTCATAACAAAGCTACTCAGGTGTTGTTCCTGTTTCTTACTCATCTGTTAGGATATCTGAAGACATTTTGAGACTTTCTTTTAATCCAGCAGAAAGTCCTACGACCGTAAGGTAATCCTCACTCCGGAAAAAAGAAATTCCAAGTACCTGTCTTGTTATTTTGGCCGCCAGCAGCCAGGCATTGATTAGTGCTCTGAATGTTATTACAAATGACTAATTAAAAGTAATGTTGTTTCTACGTCTCGATTAATGAGTTTCCAAGCATTTTATGCTCACGACTAACACTGATGTCTACAGTGTTGAGTTTTTCTTACAATCATTGGAAAGAGCATGACTCTCGTGTACGAATGGTATATAATACCGACAAGATGAGATTAAGACACATGTGCAACATCTGGGTATCTTTATTGTAGACGTTTCGCCATCCAGTGGCTTTATCAATACAAATTCTAGGACATAACTTGAAGACAGTAGAACTATGTACAGAAGATGAGGTAATCAGTCCCTCAACCTAGGAGTAGGTGCGAAGAACACCATAGTCGTGGTGCTCTTCGCACCTACTCCTAGGTTGAGGGACTGATTACCTCATCTTCTGTACATAGTTCTACTGTCTTCAAGTTATGTCCTAGAATTTGTATTGATAAAGCCACTGGATGGCGAAACGTCTACAATAAAGATACCCAGATGTTGCACATGTGTCTTAATCTCAGCATGACTCTCATTGGACTTCCATCAAATGGGAATGGATAGTAACCCGATTTAAGGGTGAGTGGCTCCCATTCCTTGGTTAAAGAGCTTTTCACCTTCAGAAGGCACTCCCCTTGAAGAGTCGTGTTTTAAATATGAAAGCGAGATAGAAATACGTGACGCCTTAATTTTTCTTCGTTTTGTCAGCGGGATGTTTAATATGGCGAGGAAATGACCGCATTTCTTTTTTGAGGTGAGTCAAGTAATTAGTCAGATATCTTGGTGTATCAGGTAATTAGTCAAGTAACCTGGTAGGTCAAGTAATTAGTCAGGTAACTTGTAGCTTAATGCTAGAGGGACCTGCTCAGATAACATCTGTGATGCGGTGTGAGGGGGACGAGACGTATGTGAACGTCTCCTTACACCTGCTGCTCATGATTACCAATCAGTAAATAGGTGCCTGGGTGTTGAATGTTGTGGGTTGCATCCTGGGCAAGGAGGACCTTCAATAAAAATTAAACCATAATATTGAGCTCTGTTAGGTAGTCCTGGGTTAAATATCCATTTATACAAGAGTTGGCCACACTATATAATAGCCTCAGTTAATGAGTGGTTTGTGGCCTTTGAGGGGCCACAGGACCCACCACCGGGTACTGTGGGCCATAGAGAACTCAGCATCACCGTACAGAAACCGGGCCACAGGTAGCTGGGGGCGGCGGTGGTGTGCATGTACAGTTTGTCAGTAATAACAGCGGCTGAATGGGAGGGTTTGCCGTATTGTGGCGGCCCTTTGATGCTCTGGTTTAATCAGGCAGTCGCTACATATTTTTTCCCCTTCCTGTGAATACCCTGAGCCACAGCCCAGCCCACTGCCACTCATCCCTCTACTCCAGGATGGAATTTGCCCAATTCATTGTCCAGTTTCGCCCCTTTTTCTCCATAATAAGTAAACTCTTGCTCAGACCACACTAATCACGGGAATCATACCTCAGAGAGAATGGTTTGAAGTTTCTACTTCTGTTTAATCATGATGGACATAGGTACTTGGCTGGAGGATTCGAGCTGGAGAGAAACATGAAAAAAGGAAGTAAGTGTACCTCACCAGTGACCTTTTTTTCGTAATTTTGGATGCGCAGTGGCGTACTGGGGGATGAGTTTAAAAAGGTCTCTGGTGTGGATAAGATATAAAGAGAAACACGAGATAGGTGAAGAGATATGGAGAGCTGGGATGTTATGGAGCTGATGAAGTCTGTATGTAGAGACAAGACAGAGGAGAAGGAAGGGTGGAGGAGGAGGAGAGGAAGCACCGGAGGAAGCAGCAGCAATAGTCAACAGAAGCAGAAGCACAAACAGTAGGAACAACAGTGGCAACTTCAACCCGCCTCCCCCTACCACCAGCAACTGAAGCACCAACACCATCGTCATCACCATCGCCATCATCACCATAGCCAGCACTATCGCCATCACCATCGCCATCACCATAGCCATCGCCAGCACTATCGCCATCATCATCGCCAGCACCATCAACAGCAGCTAAACTAACACCAGTAACATCTCTCCCATCAGCATCATCTCTCCCACCAGCATCATCTCTCCCACCAGCATCATCTCTCCCACCAGCAGTAGCAGTAGGACCAGCATCAATACCACCACCAACAGTAACACCAGCAGAAGGAACACCGCCAGCAGCACCACCAGGGGCACCACCAGCAGCACCACCAGTAGCAGGAAGATGAGAGGAAGCAGGAGATATAGGAGGCTGGACCTGGCTATGAGATGGAGAGATAACTAGCCTGTGATGGTGGAATCTCAACAGAGTCTGCGAGAGAGAGAGAGACATCTCACTGTTTCATGTATGTCTCCAAGACACCTACTGAGGCTCTCCTCCCTATCTCACTCCCCAGGACTCAGGTAATCCAACATTCCCAATGAACACACACACATACACACACACACACACACACACACACACACACACACACACACACACACACAGTCACAAAGTTGTCAGGAAGTGGAACAGTCTGCAGAGTGATGTACTGAAGGCAGAATACATACATAGTTTTAAGAAGTGGTATGATAAAGTTCATGGTGCAGGGAGAGAGAGTGGACCTACTAACGACCGGTAAAGAGGCGGGACCAGGAGTTGTGAATCGACACCTGCAACCACAATTCGGTAAGTACAATTAGCTGAGTACACGCACACACACACACACACACACACAGACGCGCGCGCAAGTAGTGGAAGCAGGAACCATACATAGCTTTAAGACGAAGTATGATAAAGCTCGTGGAGCAGGGAGAGAGAGGACCTAGTAGCGATCAGTGAAGAGGCGGGTCCAGGAGCTGAGTCTCGACCCCTGCAATCACAAATAGGTGAGTACAAATAGGTGAGCACATACATTGCCTATGCGTTCAAAAGCCAATAATACCGACGTTCATAGTTTTAATAGGAGAGGACAGGAGCTGAGACTCAACCCTCACTTATTGAGTACACCTTGAGAAAACGCCCAGAGATTTATCACTAGACAGGTAAATCTGAACTTGAAACATCCCGTCATCGGAAGAACGAGGGGTGAGGGAGACATTGCCATGACGTAAAAGGTACCTTGAATCCTCGATAAGGTGGACACGGGCAAGTTCTTTGACATGGAAAGGACCAGAACAAGTGGAGAAAGTTACACACTTAGACGACCCTTGGAAATATTAACAACCACTTTGACAGCGTAACTCCATTATTATTATTATTATTATTATTGTTACATTTTATTTTATTTTATTATGATTATAATTTGTGAGGCCCTAAACCCGTGTGGGTCATTATACTTTTAATCCCGTCTCTCTCTCTCTCTCTCTCTTCCCATTATCCTCTTTCTTAAATTTCCTGCCTCTCATCTCTTCCTGTATCCCAGAGAGTAAGAGAGAATAAAGAGAGAGTTAAGAGAGAGTAGAGAGAGTAATGAGAAGTAGACGTTAGAAGGCAGCAGACTAAGACTAAAGAAGAAAAATGAAGGAGAGGAAGAAGAGGGCAAAGAATGTAGAAGGTAGTAAAGAGAAAGAGAGAATAAAGAGAGAAAGTAAAAGAGATGAAAAAATAAAAGAGGGATTGCACTGATTGCTATCTTCCTTAATATTCATGACGCATCAATAGCAAAGTTACTCTCCCCTCCCTATCTATCTATCTATCTATATATATATATATATATATATATATATATATATATATATATATATATATATATATATATATAGATATATATATAGTGGTCAACTCTACTTTGCTCTGTGAAGATTTGTCTAGTGTGATCCGTTCTTAGCTACCTGAAGTTGTGATGATGGCTTCCCTCCACTACGAGCAGCTATATCTCCAGCTTAAAGCAGTATTAATGGAAACAAGAGAAATTCAACAACTGAAGGGTATGTGCAAGGATTATCCCCGGAACAATGTCGCCGATGATCGGACCAACGAATGGATGCTAGTCGGAACTGAAGGGACGAGCTGAAGATGAAAGTCAATGAGATTTCTGCGAAAACCAGCAACTCGTTTTCCTTGTTATCAGACGAATGTGAATCGACCATCCATGATCTTCCAGAAAGGACATTTGTTAACGACACAATGAAGCCAGCCAGTGAAGACATTCCAGGGAAGACCGAGAACGTCATGCACACCGTCAATCGAGGTAAGAATATTGTATTAATAAGGGATACCAGATTAAGTTTATAGAGCAATCCTATTATCTGTCTCAGTGTTGGAGGCAACTATGTTGGCAGACGTAGGAGTGAGGACCTGATTATCAGGTATAGGTCAGCAATAGATATAAATAGGAAGAAGGGAGGGAACCCTGTAATATGTGGTATTTTGCCCAGGAGAGGAGTTGGAAATGAATGGATGTCCAGGGAAAATGGTGTCAGTTATTGGCTGGACAAACACTAAGGAATGCAATAACATTCATTGACAACTAGAACGTCTTCTGTGGCATAAATGACATGTATGACAGGGATGGGATTCACTTATCTAGGTCTGGGGTGAGAGCACTGCAGTGGGGGAAGCTGTTAGGGCTTTAAACTAGGAATAGTTAGTGGTATGGGTTTTGGCGGAAAAACAGTGAAGTCCCAGTGTAGTAATCTTATGAGTTCTAGGGGAACAAGTAATAGGCAGAATGAGGTGGATATTGGGAAGACAGTGGCACTAGGTGACAAGGACAGTAATAGTTATAGTGGAAAAACAGAAATGAGCAGTAAGGGAAAAAAGAAAGGAGGGCCTTTAAACTTATATTATACTAATAGTCGTAGTGCTAGAAATAAAACGGACGAGTTGAGAGTAGTTGCAAGTGCGGGAAACATTTATGTGTTTGCCATAAATGAAACGTGGTTTAATACGAAAAACCTAGCCATGCAACGTCCCAGCAATTCCAGGAACAGCTGTCAAAAATTGACCACTGTCTGGAAAATCTGCCAGCTCCTGTCCCAAACATCTTGCTCCTGGGGGATTTCAACTTGAGGCACCTAAAATGCAGGAATATAGCAAATAATGTTGTTGCAGTGATAACACCAGGAGGCAGCTCTGACGAGAACTCACACACACACGAGCTTTTAAATCTCTGCACAAAATTCAACTTAAACCAGCAAATAATAGAGCCTACTAGACTAGAGAATACACTAGACCTCATCTTCACTAACAATGATGATCTGATACGAAACGTCACCATATCAAAAACAATATACTGAGATCACAACATAATCGAGGTTCAGACATGTATGCGCGGAGCCCCAGACCGACAAAATGAGATTAGTCATGAGGGAGCCTTCACCAAATTCAACTTCAATAACAAGAGCATAAAGTGGGACCAAGTAAATCAAGTCCTAAACGATATAAGCTGGGAAGATAGACTAAGCAACACAGACCCCAACTTATGCCTAGAACAGATTAACTTGGTGGCACTCGATGTATGCTCAAGCTTATTCCTTTAAGAAAAAGGAGGAGTAGATGTAAAATAGAAAGAAACAGGCGCTCCCTTTACAGGCGACGGAAAAGAATAACAGAGCGGCTAAAAGAGGCCAATATATTTTTTTTTTTATATTTTATTGAGAGCATATCTTGTACAGACATAATACATATATATAGTATAACACTGTTGAGAACAATAAATACATACATAAATTATCACACACACACAAGTTGTTGGACACAGGAGAAGAAACCCGTCACAGACAAAACAAAAAAGAAAGACCATCAAGCACACTATACATCACTCAAGCCACCTATCTGAAATGCGTCGGGAGACACTGGTCAGAGAAATAGCAAGCATCGAACTTAAACTAAAGGAATCTTATAGGAGTCAGGAATCGCGGGAAGAACTAAAAGCCATAAATGAAATCGAAAGAAACCCAAAGTATTTCTTTTCTTATGCCAAATCAAAGTCGAGAACAACATCCAGTATTGGGCCCCTAATTAAACAAGATGGGTCCTACACAGATGACAGCAAGGAAGTGAGTGAGCTACTCAAGTCCCAGTATGACTCAGTTTTTAGCAAGCCGCTAACCAGACTGAGAGTCGAAGATCAAAATGAATTCTTTATGAGAGAGCCACAGAATTTGGTTAACACAAGCCTGTCTGATATTATCCTGACACCAAATGACTTCGAACAGGCGATAAATGACATGCCCATGCACTCTGCCCCAGGGCCAGACTCTTGGAACTCCGTGTTCATCAAGAACTGCAAGAAGCCCCTATCACGAGCTTTTACCATCCTATGGAGAGGGAGCATGGACACGGGGGTCGTCCCACAGTTACTAAAAACAGCAGACATAGCCCCACTCCGTAAAGGGGGCAGTAAAGCAATAGCAAAGAACTACACTCCGATAGCACTAACATCCCATATCATAAAAATCTTTGAAAGGGTCCTAAGAAGCAAGATCGCCACACATCTAGATGCCCATCAATTACACAACCCAGGGCAACATGGGTTTAGAGCAGGTCGCTCCTGTCTGTCTCAGCTACTGGATCACTACGCCAAGGTCGTAGATGCACTAGAAGACAAAAAGAATGCAGATGTAATATATACAGACTTTGCAAAAGCCTTCGACAAGTGTGACCATGGTGTAATAGCGCACAAAATACTTGCTAAAGGAATAACAGGAAAAGTTGGTAGATGGATCTATAATTTCCTCACAAACAGAACACAAAGAGTAGTCAACAGAGTAAAGTCTGAGGCGGCTACGGTGAAAAGCTCTGTTCCACAAGGCACAGTACTCGCTCCCATCTTGTTTCTCATCCTCGTATTTGACATAGACAAGGATGTCAGCCACAGCACCGTGTCTTCCTTTGCAGATGACACCCGAATCTGCATGAGTGTCTTCCATTGCAGACACTGCAAGGCTCCAGGCGGACATCAACCAAATCTTTCAGTGGGCTGCAGAAAACAATATGAAGTTTAACGATGAGAAATTTCAATTACTCACATATGGTAAACACGAGGAAAATTAAAACTTCATCAGAGTACAAAATAAATTCCAACCACAAAATAGAGCGAAAAACCAACGTCAAAGACCAGGGAGTGATCATGTCAGAGGATCTCACCTTCAAGGACCATAACATTGTATCAATCGCATCTGCTAGAAAAATGACAGGATGGATAATGAGAACCTTCAAAACTAGGGATGCCAAGCCCATGATGACACTCTTCAGGTCGCTTGTTCTATCTAGGCTGGAATATTGCTGCACACTAACAGCACCTTTCAAGGCAGGTGAAATTGCTGACCTAGAAAATGTACAGAGAACTTTCACGGCGCGCATAACAGAGATAAAACACCTCAATTACTGCGAGCGCTTGAAGTTCCTGAACCTGTACTCCCTGGAACGCAGGCGGGAGAGACAAATGATTATATACACCTGGAAAATCCTAGAGGGACTAGTACCGAACTTGCACACGAAAATCACTCACTACGAAAGCAAAAGACTCGGCAGACGATGCAACATCCCCCCAATGAAAAGCAGGGGTGTCACTAGCACGTTAAGAGACAATACAATAAGTGTCAGGGGCCCGAGACTGTTCAACTGCCTCCCAGCATACATAAGGGGGATTACCAATAGACCCCTGGCTGTCTTCAAGCTGGCACTGGACAAGCACCTAAAGTCGGTACCTGATCAGCCGGGCTGTGGCTCGTACGTTGGATTGCGTGCAGCCCTCAGTAACAGCCTGGTTGATCAGGCTCTGATCCACCAGGAGGCCTGGTCACAGACCGGGCCGCGGGGGCGTTGACCCCCGGAACTCTCTCCAGGTAAACTCCAGGTAATGCCACATTCAGGGTTTTAAATTGTTCCAAGTAGACAGAAGTATCGGGAAGGGGGGTGGGGTGGCACTGTATGTTCAAGATCGCTTGAACTGTTGCATAAAAACGTGTATACAGTCTGAAACAACACATAGTCTGTCGGGATAGAATTTTCAAAGGGGCGTGAAAAATTGACTTTAGGCGTGATATACCGTCCCCCAAACTTGGATAGGGACCAAGGGAGACTACTAGGGGAGGAAATTGTTAAGGCCACAAGGCACGATAATGTAGTAATTCTAGGAGACTTAAGTCAGATTGACTGAAATTCCTTGACTGGAAATTTAGAATCTAACGACTTCTTAGAGGTAGTTCAGGAATGTTTTTGAAGCAGTTTGTGACAGAACCTACAAGGGGAAATAACCCACTTGACTTAGTTCTGACAAACAAGGAAACCCTTGTTAATAATTTAGAAATTACGGAGGAACTCGGCGCAAGCGACCACAAATCAATTACCTTGAGCATTGAATGGAAGTATGATAGTAGCGATAACTCAGTAACGGTCCAAGATTTTCGTTTAGCAGATTACGATGACCTTGGAGAACACTTACCTGTGGACTGGGGTAACGAAAAGAGCGATCAATATAACAGCTTTCTAAACGCTATACATGCTGTTCATAAATGGTATACAATACCGACAAGATGAAATTAGACATATATGCAACAATTAGACACATGTAACAATTATATCCAGGTTTATAGAACAAAAGTTAGAGATAAGATAAGTCTCCTTAAAAATAACTATAGGCATCTTACTGGCAAGGAGAATGAAATGTGCTCGGTTTTTAATAATTATTTTCTTTCGGTTTTCACACAGGAAGACGTTAACAATATCCTAATTAGTTTTTATAGTGGTCCTGAAGAAAATAAATATTTAATATCACAGTCACCAGCGATATGTTTATCAAACAAGTAGACCGACTGAAGCAAAATAAATCCCCGGGCCCTGATGAACTTTTTTCAAGGGTTCTTAAGGAGTGTAAAATGGAACTTTGTGAACCATTGAGTAGTATTTTTTATATATCTCTTCACAAACAGGTGTAGTGTCTGATATGTGGAAAATGGCCAATGTAATTCCTATTTTCAAAGCAGGGGACAAGTCATTACCGTCAAATTACCGCCCAATAAGCCTGATCTCAAATGGACTTGCCCAGTGTGAGCCAACAGGCCTGATACAGTGCTCCTCCTTTATGTTCTTAGAAAACCAACAAATAACTATTCCTATGTACACTATTATTCTTCACATAAAGATAGAGTTAAACTGTCAATATTCTCATCAATGTTTTTGAGAGTTTTACGTATTTGTAGTCCAGAGTTCATAGATGAGGAAATATCCAAAATTTATGACATAACTAATGATCTTAAAATACCAAAGAAACGTAATTGACAAATCTTTTAAAATTGCTAGAAATACTTTTTACAATCCAAAAAGGGACAACCAGCCTTATTCAACTAAAAATATGTTGGTTCTCCCTTACCAGGAAAACTTGGTTGATATGACTTATCTTCTTAAGACTTTTAATATTAAAGTTGTATTTAAAAATCTTGATACAGTTAAAAAATTTTTGATAAAAACTTCCCCCCAAAATGCTGACAGATGTGTCTATAAGATTCTTTGTCAGATATGTAGATGAATGGTTCACAGAACCGACACGTTGAGAAATTAGACACATGTGCAACTCTTGGGTATCTTTACTGAGGAAACGTTTCGCCACACAGTGGCTTCATCAGTCCATACGAAGGAGAATCTTGAAGAACAGGAGGAGAATGAGGGAATCAGTCTCAAGGTTGAGGGACTGATTACCTCATTCTCCTCCTGCACTTCAAGATTCTCCTTTGTATGGACTGATGAAGCCACTGTGTGGCGAAACGTTTCTTCATTAAAGATTCCCATATGTTGCATAAGTGTCTCAATTCTTCAAGTTGTCGGTTTTCGAAACCATTCATCACATTTGTCAGACACTGCAACATTATGGGAACTTTGTAAAAGTCTTGAACTAAGATTAAAACAACACAAATATAGAATTAGAACTGGACAAGATTCTAATGCTCTGTTTATTCATGTGAGAGATTTTAACCATCCAATTGCCTATCAAAAGACTGAGAAAGTTGCATCAAGCAAGTCCATAGTCGACAGGAATATAATATGAAAATTAGATATATACGCAACATCTGGGTATCTTTAATGTAGACGTTTCGCCATCCAGTGGCTTTATCAATACAAATTCTAGGACATAATTTGAAGACAGTAGAACAATATACAAAAGATGAGGTAATCTGTCCCTCAGCCTTGGAGTTGGTGTGAAGAGCACCGTAGGCATGAAGACTCTGGAGCGCAGGTAGGTACGTAGAATACTTCCAGGTAAGACCCATCGGGTGAAAGGGAGATTTGGATAAAGGGAGATAAGTGGGGGGTAGGGAGGGATAGGAGTAAGGGATAAACCCAGCTGCATGACGTTGGTTGGCAAAGTAGATGTAATAGATGATTGACTGTGGTGACTGCAGGACTGTACAAGCACAGTGGCAGAACCGGTTTAGGGTGGCAAAGGTGTCTCTTACAGGCGTCGCCCGGGTGTCATACGCAAGTTTGCTGTTAGAATATAGATAAAAAGGCTTGCGCTTATATAATGGCGTCAGAATTTGTACTGATGAAGCCACTGGATGGCGAAACGTCTACATTAAAGATACCCAGATGTTGCATGCGTGTCTTATCTTCATATTGTCGGTATTGTATATCATTCTTGTACAGGAATATAATAGAATCATGTTTTATAAAAAGTAGTTCTAAAAATAATATATTACTTTCTGTTTATATAGATTGGAATCATTTAATCACATTTGGGAAGAATTTAAGATACATTAGACAAATTTTTGGGAAGAATATAAGCTGTGTTTCACAGATCACTGACTACCTACCTACATCATCATAAAAAGTCAAGTGTTGTTGTGGGGTGGCAGCGAGGTGTAGTCTCGTCCTTATATGCCTTCCTTTTAACCTTTCATTTGTATAGTTCCTTGATAATGTTAGAAGGCACGAAAGCGCTTGGAATTTCGCTATTTTTTCACAGTGGCTCTTCTGCATATTGTGCTATTACCTGTTTACTGTGATCTTATATATATATATATATATATATATATATATATATATATATATATATATATATATATATATATATATATATATATATATATATATATATATATATATATGGCTTCAGGAAGAAATCCAAATATTCTTCCTTGAAGCCTTTTTATCCACTTCTCCGAGGCTATGGGTCCCACAATTTACACCAGAGGTGGACCCCATTTGTATATATATATATATATATATATATATATATATATATATATATATATATATATATATATATATATATATATATATATATAGCAGTTTAAAAACTGTAGTGTATGTCAGAAAGAACTTGCCACATTCACTCCTTTCCTTGCAGAGTCGAGTTAACATGCAGTATCATGGTGTCAAAGTATATGCAGGCGATTTTTCCATAAACATTTTTAATCTCTATGCCCCAGCGAACCAGCTTCGACCTGATGCTTTACCAGATCGCATCAATAGTGAACCTACCATCATTCTTGGAGATTTTAATGCCAGACATAAGAATATTGGTGGGTCTATACTAGTGAAATTGCTAAATGAGCATGATAATGTTCGAATTGCGGGCACTACTGAGCTTACTCGCATATATGGTGGCATACTAGATCTGTGTCTTGGATTTAATACATCATATACGATGCATGACTCTGTCATAGTTGATGATCTTCTATCTGATCACTTCCCAAGACTAACAACTGTCAATCTTGATCACATCTCCAGCAATCAAGGAGCTAAATACAGAAGGAGGAAACTTATTCTCAAACCAGAACACAGAGACAACTTTATTAACCACTTGGATCAATGGTATAAGAATTACGAGCCCATTGGCACACAAAAATTTAATGATGATTTAATTACCACTATTGAGAGTGTTCTCACAGATCAAGTGGGCAGGGGACAAGTCGTTACCGTTTCAGGGGACAAGTCGTTACCGTCAAATTACCGCCCAATAAGCCTGACCTCAATTGTAGGCAAATTACTAGAGTCAATTATAGCTGACACAAGGGTATCTTGGTACAGACCTGAAATTAACTTCTACAACCTCTACTAGTGAGAACGGCTGGATTTGAGAGGGACCTGACCTCCCAAAGCGACCTACATCTCACCTCCTGGCGCTATATAAGGCTCCATTCTGTCCTTTCAACTTCATATTGTTTCAGACAACGGAACAATGCTCTTCTCCAGACTTAGGGACTGACCACCTCAAATCTTTAAGGGTGATGGACTGATTACATCGTCTTCAAGTCTCTTCTGCTTCTATCAAATTTTCTGTACTCGACTGAAGAAGCCTACTGTGTAGGCGAAACGTTTCAAAATAAAGATACCTAACTGTTGCATATGTGTCTTACCTAACAACCTGTCGGTATTTTATACCATTTTAATGTTCTTATCACTGTCAGTGAGCTGACCCGAGGAACTTTTGAGTGGGCCTATCTTGTCCCTGATCTTACTTCTGTATACCTGAAAGAATCCTTTTGGGTTAGTCTTCGATTCTCTTGCAACTTTAACCTCATAATCTCTTTTTGCTTTTCTAATTCCCTTTTTTATTTCTCTCTTTAACTGAATATATCGATCTCTCAATTGCCCCTCTCCTCTTTTGATTTGCCTATATATGCCTCTCTTTTGACCAATCAGATATTTTAATCTATTGTTCATCCATTTAGGATCATTTTTGTTTGATCTGATTTCCCTATTTGGAACATAATTTGACTGAGCAGCTAGAACTATGCCCTGGAAAGCATCATATCGGCAACCATCACCACCTACCTGACCCTTAGTCAGGTCATTCCAGTTCAGCCCACCTAAGTAATTTTTCAGTCCCATGAAATCAGCCAAGCGAAAGTCAGGGACGGAGACTTGATTGCCATTATTAGGGGAATTCCATGATATATTAAAACTGAGTGATTTGTGATCACTTTCCCCAAGCTCATCATTAACCTCAAGATTATTAATTAGTGTTTCCCTACTGGCAAGAACCAAGTCAAGGAGGTTATTTCCCCTAGTTGGCTCTGTCACAAACTGTTTTAAAAAACAATCCTGGATCGTATCAAGAAAGTCACCTGACTCTAAATTTCCTGTCAAATTGCTCCAGTCAATCTGTCTATAGTTGAAATCTCCCATTAGCACAACATTTTCGTATGTAGATGCCTTACGAATTTCGTCCCATAGAAGTTTACTGCACTCCCTATCAAGATTTGGGGCCCTGTAAATCACACCCAAAATTAGTTTTTCTCTGCCCTCGAGAAGCTGTAACCAAACAGATTCAGTGGCTGACGCTTCTAATTTAATATCTTGTCTAACACAACAATTTAAATTGTCTCTGACATACATCGCTACTCCACCACCTTTCCTGTTGACCCTGTCAGTGTGGAATAATTTATAGCCTTGTATGTGACATTCAGAGGGCATCTCTCTATCTTTCAGATTGAGCCAGGTCTCTGTTATAGCAATAATATCTATGTTTCCTGCACTTGCAATTAATCTTAGCTCATATATCTTATTTCTTACACTCCTGCTATTAGTATAGTAAACCTTAAGGGAGCTAGTCCCTTGCTGCCCTCTGCTGTCCCCCTTTGTTTGCTGACCTGATCTATTGTCTTTATTTATAACTTCATGCTGAATGCCTTTTATACATTTACTGTTTCCAACCCAAGTGTTGCAACCTGCTTGTTTCCCACACACACCCATACCTCTATCTTCCATCAGTTTAAAATCATAGGCATTTCACCAATGGCCTTCTCAATCGAGTCTGCAAGTGCTACCACCCCAGCCCCAGAGAGATGTACCCCATCCCTTGCATACATATCATGTTTGCCATAAAAGTTGTTCCAGTTGTCAATGAATGGGATTGCAAGTTCCTTGCAGTATCTGTCTAGCCAGCAATTTACACCAATTGCCCTAGACAACCATTCATTTCCTACTCCCCTTCTAGGCAAGATGCTACATATGATTGGGATCCCTCCCTTAGACTTAATGAAATCTATAGCTGACCTGTACTTATCTAGCAGCTCTTCTCTCCTACCCTTCCCAATATCATTTCCACCAGCACTGAGACAGATAATGGGCTTGTTCCCATTACCTGACATGATATTATCCAGCCTGTTGACAATGTCCCCAACACCAGCTCCAGGGAAGCACACTCTATCCCTCATCTTCTTATTCCTATTACAAAAAGCACGGTCAATATATCTTACCTGAGAGTCACCAACCACAAGAATGCGCTTACCTCCATTAGCAGGGGCAGTAGTACCCTTACCTTCACTGGCCACTGAAGTACATTCATCCTGAGGAACAGAGAAGCGATTTCCTACCTTCAGATCTTCACTCTTAACTTTCCTTACTCTGATGCGCCTTCCATTACTGTGAACCACTCGCCACTTGTAGCAGGTGCTGGACTGCACCTCACCGCTGGTAGCTGTTGCTACCTCCCCAACTACAGCCTCCTCACAGCGAGAGACAGACTGCACCTCACTTGAAGCCTCATTCCCCACAACTCCAGCCACCTCACACTCTCTCCCAGACCCATTGAGGTGGACCTTCAGCCTCCTAATCTCCTCCTGGAGAAGCAAGACCTCCTCCTTCAACTCTCCAACCTCAATTTTTAAAACACTGCATGAGGCTCCATCCTGTCACTTCATCTCCATATTGTTTCAAACTTTGGAACAATGCTCTTCTCCAGACTGAGGGACTGACCACCTCAAAACTTTAAGGGTGATGGACTGATTACATCGTCTTCAAGTCTCTTCTGCTTCTATCAACTTTTTTGTACTCGACTGAAGAAGCCTACTGTGTAGGCGAAACGTTTCGAAATAAAGATACCTAACTGTTGCATATGTGTCTTACCTAACAATCTGTCGGTATTTTATACCATTTTAATGTTCAATCTGTCAGACACTGCAACACAAGGGAATCTTGGTACATACCTGAAATCAACTTCGACTACCTCTACTAGTGAGAACGGCTTGATTTGAGAGGGACCTGACCTCCCAACATCTGCGTTCTACTAGTGACCTACGTCTCACCTCCTGGCGCTATATGAGGCTCCATCCTGTCACTTCAACTCCATATTGTTTCAAACTTTGGAACAATGCTCTTCTCCAGACTGAGGGACTGACCACCTCAAAACTTTAAGGGTGATGGACTGATTACATCGTCTTCAAGTCTCTTCTGCTTCTATCAACTTTTCTGTACTCGACTGAAGAAGCCTACTGTGTAGGCGAAACGTTTCGAAATAAAGATACCTAACTGTTGCATATGTGTCTTACCTAACATTCATCACATACCTTACACTTATCCACATTAAACTTCATCTGCCATTTTTCAGACCAAGACATTAATTTGTTCAAATCGTCCTGGAGTTCATTGATATCCTCCTCAGAGTGAATTATACGGCCTATCTTTGTATCATCAGCAAACTTACTCATGTCACTTGTAATCCCTTCATCAAGGTCATTAATGTAAATTATGAACAGGAGAGGGCCTAAAACTGATCCTTGTGGAACGCCACTAGTGACTAATCCCCATTCAGATTTCACTCCATTAATGGTAACTCTCTGCTTTCTATTGGTAAGCCATGCCTCAATCCATGCTAGAACTTTACCTCCTATACCATGAGCTGCCACTTTTCTTAAGAGTCTCTTGTGAGGTACTCTGTCGAAGGCTTTACTAAAATCCAAATAAACAATATCATATTCCTTATCACTGTCAACTGCCTCAAATGTTCTATTGAAGAACGTCAGTAAGTTTGTCAGGCAGGAACGACCTCTCGTGAATCCATGCTGAGATTCATTTATCAAGTTATGCTCTTCAAGGTGACTTCTGATAATGTCAGCTATAATTGATTCTAATAACTTGCCCACTATAGATGTCAGGCTTATTGGACGGTAATTTGAAGGAGTGGACTTATCCCCTGATTTGAATATAGGAACCACATTAGCCATCTTCCACAACTCTGGCACAGCACTGGTAAGGATGGACGCATTGAATACACTCGTTAATGGCTGACTAAGCTCCATCTTGCATTCCTTAAGTACCCTTGAAAACAACTCATCGGGTCCCGGGGACTTATTTTGTTTCAGTTTGTCTATCTGTTTAATAACCATGTCCCTCGTGACAGTAATATTAGTTAACTTAAATTCATCAGGAACTAAATAATTGTTAATTACTGGAATCTCATTTACATCTTCCTGTGTAAAAACTGACAAAAAATAGTCATTAAATAAGGAACACATTTCCAGTTCATTATCCGTCAGCTGTCCATTCCCAGATTTCAGAGGTCCTACTTTTTCCTTCACCTTCGTCCTATACACTTGAAAGAACCCCTTTGGATTAGTCTTTGATTCATTAGCAACTCTAATTTCATAGTCACGTTTAGCCTTTCTAATCGCCTTTTTTACTTCTCTTTTAAGCTGAACATATTGGTCAGTAAGGTTAACCTCTCCTCTTCTGATGCGCCTATAAATTCCCCTTTTCTCCCCTAATAGATGCTTTAGCCTCCTGTTAACCCATTTGGGATCGTTATTATTAGACCTAATTTCTCTCTGGGGAATGTATATACTCTGGGCACTGTGTACATTATTAAGAAAACAATCATAAAAGCAGATCCCTTCATATTCATAAGTATGATTATCGTCAATAAAATCATTAGCTAGATAACCCCAATCAAGATTAGACAGATGTTCCCTAAGTCCATTATAATCGGCAGAACGAAAATCAGGGATTTTTACTGTATTATCATTATTCTTGCATTCCCAATTAATGCTAAAAGTGATGGATTTGTGATCACTTGCGCCAAGCTCTTCAGTGATCTCCAGATTATTCACGAGTGTTTCCTTATTTGACAAGACTAGGTCTAGCAAATTATTACCCCTGGTAGGCTCAGTTACACTCTGTTTCAGAAAACAGTCCTGAACTGTTTCCATGAAGTCACTGGACTCTAGATTACCTGTCAAAGAATTCCAGTCAATTTGGCTAAAGTTAAAGTCCCCTACTATGACTATGTTACTGTGTCCAGAAGCCCTAACAATTTCGTCCCAAAGAAGTCTCCCTCTATCGTGATCCAAGCCTGGAGGTCTGTATATTACACCTAGAATTAGTTTTTCTTGACCCTCCACGAACTCTACCCAACAGACTCTGTTACTGCTCCATCTATTTTTATACCTGTTTTTATGCAACAATTAATATTTTCTCGAACATACATAAATGTCACATTAGTTGCACTTGTGTCCTTTTACTATACAAATTGATTTGTGGTCGCTAGCACCCAGTTCCTCTGAAACTTCTAAATTATTAACAAGGGATTCATTGTTTGCCAGAACTAAGTCAAGCAGGTTATTACCCCTTGTAGGTTCTGTCACAAACTGCTTCAAAAAACAATCCTGAACTACTTCTAAGAAGTCGTATGATTCTAAATTCCCAGTCAAGAAATTCCAATCAATATGACTAAAGTTAAAGTCTCCTAGAATTACTACATTATCGTGCCTTGTGGCCCTAACAATTTCCTCCCATAGTAGTTTCCCCTGGTCCCTATCTAAATTTGGGGGACGGTATATCACACCTAAAATTAATTTTTCATGCCTCTCTGAAAATTCTATCCAAACAGACTCTGTATGTGTTACTTCAGACTTAATACCCGTTTTTATGTAACAGTTCAAGCGATCTCGGACATACAATGCCACCCCACCCCCCTTCCCGATACTTCTATCTACTTGGAACAATTTAAAACCCTGGATGTGACATTCTGCAGGCATGTCCCGACTTTTTGAATTAAACCACGTCTCAGTAATGGCAAATACATCTATGTTACCTGCACTAGCAACTAGTCTCAACTCGTCCATCTTATTCCTAGCACTGCGACTGTTTGTGTAATAAATATTTAAAAACCCTCCTCTCTCTTTACCCTTCCTGCTCCTTTCTGTTTTTCCACTAAACCTATTAATGTCCTTGTCAATTAGTGCCACTGGATTTCCAATATCCACCTCATTTTGTCTATTACTAGTTCTCCTGGTACTCATATTACTACCCTGCGACTTCACAGTTTTCCCGCAAAAACCCATACCACTAACTATTCCTAGTTTAAAGACCTAACAGCTCCCTCCACTGCGTTGGCCAGTGCTCCCACCCCACACCTAGATAAGTGAACCCCGTCCCTGGCATACATGTCATTTCTGCCATAGAAGAGGTCCCAGTTGTCAATGAATGTTACTGCATTTTTCTTACAGTATTTGTCCAGCCAGCAATTGACACCAATTGCTCTGGACAACCATTCATTTCCAACTCCTCTCCTTGGCAAAATGCCACATATGACAGGTTTCCCACCCATCCTCCTAATTATCTCTATTGCTGACCTATACCTGCTAATCAGGTCCTCACTCCTACGTCTGCCAACATCGTTGCCTCCAGCACTGAGACAGAAAATAGGATTGCTCCCATTACCTCTCATGATGTCATCCAGACGGCTAACAATATCCTTCATCCCAGCCCCAGGAAAACACACTCTCTGCCTCCTACTCCTATCCTTCAAGCAGAATGCCCTATCCATGTACCTAATCTGACTATCCCCAACAACAACAATGTTTTTACCTTCCTTGGCGTCGTCCATCGTGATGCTCCGAGTAGTCGACTCACATTCGCCAGGTAGCATTACACCACTTGTAGAATTCGTCAAGACGTTCTCGATGGTCTTCGTTGGGGTTTCTAGGGATGTCTCACTCACGTCTGCCAATGCTTTTTTGGTGCTCGTTGTGGCATTCCCAGTAGAACACTCACATTCGTCAGTGGATTAAATAGGTCCACCCCTTTGAGTTTGGCTTGGAAAGGTATAAATAAAATAACCAGGAAAAAGACTGGCAATCTTCCTCATCCCTTTCCTCTTGAGAAAGCAAATGACCTCATAAATGACTGGTCCAAAACATCCAGGCATGAAAACCTTCCATCTCATATTAGAAAAAATTTAGAGAGTACTTCTTAAGAAATGTTGAAACTGATTAATTTTATGAGCCAAAATATTGATGAGAGTGATTGCCTCTTTACCGAGTATGAATTAGATAATGCATTAACCAAAGGTCGATCAACTGCTCCTGGAGAGGATGGTATAACCTATGATATTCTCAGAACTCTAAGGCACGTGCCTGATAACCCTTTGTTGGCACTGTATAATCTCAGTTACATTGAGGGCGTTCTTCCTACTTCCTGGACCAATAGTCTCATTGTGCCTATCCCTAAGCCCCAACAGCCTGATACATTTAGGCCGATCTCCTTAACTAGTTGTCTTTGTAAAACTTTTGAAAGAATGATGCTTAACAGATTGTACTACAGAATCAGACATCAACTTTACCCCTACCTCTATGGGTTCATGAAAGGTAAAAGTGTGCAGAACTGTATTTCCACCTTTCTCACTGCACACACCTCTACTAGTTTTACCACTTTTCTTGATCTAAAATCTGCATTTGATATTGCAAACAGAACCGTTATACTACATGAACTAGCCAAAATGAATATTGGTGGTAGCTTACTCTGCTGGATAATAGGATACCTGTCAAATAGAGTATCCTCTGTCCTTTACCAAGGCTTCAGAAGTGATTCTAAAGAAATGTCTTTAAGTACACCGCAGGGAGGAGTTCTTAGTCCCATGCTATTTAATATTCTGATTAATGCTCTCCTAAATGCTCTCTCTACCTGCCTCACCTAAACATATAGCTATAAGCTATGCTGATGACATCATGATACATACAACAGGGCATAAGAAGATGAGCACCATTCTTAATGAAGTTCAAGCAATTTGTAATCGACTAGGCCTCATAATATCTTCCTCTAAAACAAAGATATTAACAAGCAAACGACATCCCCCACCCATCTATTTGCAGGGTGAAATCATTAGCTACGTTAAAACTTACAGATATATTGGTGTAGATGTACCCTTTAACAAATCCACTATACCACAACTAAACAAGAAATGCAAAGCTAGGCTAAATGCTCTCAAAGCTGTTGCTGGCTACAATCCCAACTTTGGTGCTAATGTGAAAATCGTGAGAATGATGTACATAGCCTATGTTAGGTCCTTAATTGATTGTGCTGCTCCCATGTTGATATTAGCTAGAGAAAGTTCTCTCCGACCCTTGGAGTTAATGCAAAATGAAGCTCTCAGGACTATTCTTGGCTGTCCCAGATCTACAAAAGTTCTTAACATGAGGAAGGAGCTTGGTATTTCTAGTATCAGTGATAGGATTGTTGAGATTAACACTGTACTCGGTATTAGAATGTTGAGAAACGAACCAGACACTGTCACTGTACTCGGTATTAGAATGTTGAGAAACGAACCAGACACTGTCACAATGAGTCTTACCAAGTGTCTAGATGTAAATACACACAGATCTAAATGGATTGTGAAAACGTGCAATTGCATTAAGTTTTATAACCTGCATGAACTGTATTACTGTAGGCAACAAGAGCATTTCACCCCTCCGTGGAAGATGTGTTCATTTAATATCACATACCTACAAGTCCCTCCCAAGAAGCTCATTGCTAGTAATCCCTTCCTTAAATCTCTTGTTAGAGCAACTGCTCAAGAAGAAATTTCTCACCTAGCTGGTAGTAATAAGTTATCACAAGTTATATACACTGATGGATCTAAACAGGAGTCTTCTGGCAGGGCTGCATCTGCTCTTGTTGCCACCTCCCTTGTTAAAAACGATAACAAATTTGTTGAGTTAGGCATAAGAATTAACAACTGGGCGTCTACACTGCAAACTGAATTGTTTGCAATCCTAATGGCGCTGAAGCTAACCTATGACACTGAGCGTGACTCTATCATCATTACTGATTATATGTCATCATTGAAGGCTCTTGGCTCATATAATGACTCCAACAACATGCTCATTGGAGAAGCCAGGTATAGATACTCAAAAATTAGGGACAAAGGAATTAATGTACAATTGCTATGGATCCCATCGCACATTGGATTACTCCTTCATGATAAAGTTGATGTGTTAGCCAAGAAGAGTACCCAGAAGGAGAATGTAGAATATAACTTTGGTATAACTGTGTCTAGCATTAGGAATAATATTAGGAGAGAAGTAAATAATGAAAATGATTGTTATAGGAATGCAGTTAGAAGCCTGAGTAGATCTATAACCCACTATGATAACATGAACGTAGATAAGTATGTTTATGGAGTAACTTGCAATGTGAACAGACTGACTGATGTTGTAGTGGCCAGGCTTAGGCTTGGTTACAAGTACTGACTGATGTTGTAGTGGCCAGGCTTAGGCTTGGTTACAAGTACTTCTGGCAGTTTGGGAGACACACAGATGATGATCAAACTAAATGTAAATTATGTGATCAGGCATATGGTCACTCTCTTGAACACTATGTGCTTAATTGTCCACTTATTGAGGAATACAGAGACAGACAGTATAATAACCTATGTGACATGTCAAGATATCTTATTCATGAAAATAAGATACCATATATACTAAGCAAATTTCCTAAATTTGCTTGTAACAGATAAGTGAACTATAGATATGTAGATATAAATCCATATGTATTCCTGTTAACCCTTTGGGGCCTAGTTCCTAGGCCTTTTGTGTATCCATATGCTCTCGCGCTACCGTCCACAGGATGGATATGGGGTGCACAATAAACTAGCCACTTCGGTGGCAAAATCTAAAAAGTGTAAAGCACCCTTCTGGCAAGACAGTGATGGAGTGAATGATGCTGAAAGTTTTTCTTTTTCGGGCCACCCTGCCTTGGTGGGAATCGGTCAGTGTGATAATAAATAAATATATATATATATATATATATATATATATATATATATATATATATATATATATATATATATATATATATATATATATATGAAACTGTCTTTTCAACTCTTCCCTCTTCTTATTTCTTATTTGCAATTTTTATTCTTATTTTTTCTTGTTTCAGTGTGTCCAAGACAAAAAATCTGAACAACCCCCTTTTATAACCTCGTTTCATTGTGTTGCAGAGTTCCCTCTCCCGTCTGGTAGTAATGACTTGGCAACGGGATCATACGAGGGCGAAGGGGGACCTCTTTTTAGTCTGGTAATAATGATCTTTAACATGCCATAGGGGCGTCGAGTACGTCTCTATATTGGCAATAATGAGCTGGAAAGGCATCACGGTTCTTGTAAGGTTTCTTGCGGGCCTGGTAATAGTGAGTAGGAAGGGGGGGTTAGTTTATTGATGAGACTGGCAATAGTGTTTGATCGACACGAATTTAGCTTCTATTTTTAATAATAAAAAAATTAAAATAATAATAATAATAATAATAATAATAATAATAATAGTAATAATAATAATAATAATAATAGTAATAATAATAATAATAATAGAGTTAATGCTAGGGTGTTAGGGAGATGAGTGGGATTAAAGGATATTGAATTCACTACACAGAGGATGTTACCACAGTTGCTCTTTGCTGATGACACGGTTATTCTGGGAGACGGTAAAGTTGCACAATTTGGTGCACCAGTTTGGGAAGGTATGTACAATACGGACGTTACTAGCGCACTTATGAGGGAAAAAAAATATAGAAGAAATATGAGCAAGGAAAAAAATCTATGTGTGAAAATAAGGATAATAGACTGAAATATGAAGTGGAAATATTCAGATAACCGCGAAAAAACATGTGAAAGAAAGGGTGAACCACAGAACAAACTAGGGAGGAGGGATGGGGATGGTGGGTGGTGCATTCAGGCAATTATGAAAAAGAAATTTTTCTATGGAGAAAAAAAATAGGGGGATGTACCAGAGAATAGCGGTATCAACACTGTCACATGGGTTTTAAAAGCTTCAGCGAGGAGGAGGCTGGAGACGGTGGAGATGTCGTGTCTGAGGGACAATATATGGTGTGAATATTATGCAGATATATAGTAACATAGAAATTAGAACACAGTGTGGAGTTACGGTGAGTATTACTCAGCTTGCCGAGGACGAATTTACATTCATTTACACGCATAAATGGGTGTAAAATACGCATTTACATATGAAAAATCAGACACAAATGCAACATCAGGGTATCTTTATTTGTAGACGTTTCGCCAACCAGAGTCTTTATCGGTAAAATACCAGGACATAATGTAAGGAATTATGTACAGAAAATGAGGTAATCAGTCCCTCAGCTTTGGAGTTGGTGAGGAACACCGTAGTCTGGAGGGCGAAACGTCTACAAATAAAAGTAGCCAGATGTTGCAAATGTGTCTAATTCTTCATCTAGTTGGTACTGTATACCATTTATGCACATTATTTACACATGTAACGTACCCATTTACACATGCGACATACCCGTTTATACATGTAAGATACCCGTTTACACATGTGACATACCCGTTTATACATGTAAGATATCCGTTTACACATGTGACATACCCGTTTATACATGAAATATACCCATTTATACATTTAACATACCCATTTATACATTTAATATATCCGTTTACACATGAAATACACCCATATAATCATTGATCCACACATATCCATTTACACATGCAATATTCCCGTTTAGAAGAGTAATTCGCCATTTACAAACAAAACAGACCAATTTACACAGGTACAATGTCCATCTCTCCAACCCACCATCACCACAGGCACCACCAAACACCTCCAAAACAATATCTGCCTTTCCTGCAAAAGCCGAAAAAAAAGCCTTTGGGACCCTTGAAGCTTGTCGTGTTAGAGTCAAATTAAATGAGAGTCATCAATGAGCTCGGGTGCTGGGTCGATCACCTTTAAAGTTTCATTAAGGTGCTCAGACTAGCCTGTGAAACGGAAGAAACTGTTTACCTCCCCCTCCCTCTTCCCCTTCTCTCTTTTTTTTCCCCTCCTCGTCCTCCTCCTCTCTCTTCTGCTGCTACTTTTCTTAAATAAGCTGTCCAGCTCTCCTCACCTTTTCTCCTTACTCCTAAGCTTCCCATTGACTTCGCCTTATAAATGCTCTCTGGAGATGGAGATTTTCACTTTTCTGTGAATTCTGCTGTTCTAGTGTGTTAGTTACTTGTTGTTGAAGGTACTTGTCGACAGACACGTGATCTGCTGTTTGTAGTTTGTGGTGTGTGTGTGTGTGTGTTTACTCACCTAGTTGTGATTGCAGGGGCCGAGTCACAGCTCAGCTCCTGGCCCCACCTTTTCACTGGTCGGTACAAGGTCACTCTTCCTACTCTGTGTAGTTAATCATACTTCTTAACGCTATGTATGGATCCTGCCTCCACTACATCACCTCGCAAACTATTCCACTTTCTGACAACTCTGTAACTGAAGAAACACTTCCTAACATCCCTGTGATTCATCTGAGTCTTCAACTTCCAACTGTGTCCCCTTGTTGCTGTGTCCCATCTCTGGAACATCCTGTCTCTGTCCACCGTGTCAATTCCTCTCAGTATTTTATATGTTGTTACCATATCGTCCCTATCTCTCCTGTCTCCCTGTGTCGTCAGGTCGATTTCCCTTAACCTCTCCTCGTAGGACATACCCCTTAGCTCCGGGACTAGTCTTGTTGTAAACCTTTGCACTTTCTCTAGTTTCCTTATATGCTTGGCTAGGTGTGGGTTCCAAACTGGTGCCACATACTCAAATATGGGCCTAACGTACACGGTGTACAGGGTCCTGAACGATTCCTTATTAAGATGTCGGAATGCTGTTCTTAGGTTTGCTAGGCGTCCATATACTGCAGCAGTTATTTGGTTGATGTGCGGCTGTGTATGAGAGAGAGAGAGAGAGAGAGGAGAGATAGGCCATCGTGGGATGTGGTAATTCCCATTTGATAGTAACTTCGTTTCTCTTCGAAGATTAGTACTACAATGACTGTCTTCCAGCAGTATGACAGTTCTTGCTGTCTTCCAGCAGTGTGACAGTTCTTGCTGTCTTCCAGCAGTGTGGCAGTTCATGCTGTCTTTCAGCAGTGTGACAGTTCTTGCTGTCTTCCAGCAGTGTGACAGTTCTTGCTGTCTTCCAGCAGTGTGGCAGTTCTTGCTGTCTTCCAGCAGTGTGACAGTTCTTGCTGTCTTCCAGCAGTATGACAGTTCTTGCTGTCTTCCAGCAGTGTGACAGTTCTTGCTGTCTTCCAGCAGTGTGACAGTTCGTGCTGTCTTCCAGCAGTATGACAGTTCGTGCTGTCTTCCAGCAGTGTGACAGTTCTTGCTGTCTTCCAGCAGTGTGACAGTTCTTGCTGTCTTCCAGCAGTGTGACAGTTCATGCTGTCTTTCAGCAGTGTGACAGTTCTTGCTGTCTTCCAGCAGTGTGACAGCTCTTGCTGTCTTTCAGCAGTGTGACAGTTCTTGCTGTCTTCCAGCAGTGTGACGGTTCTTGCTATCTTATAGCAGTGTGAAAGTTTTTGCTGTCTTCCAGCAGTGTGACAGTTCTTGCTGTCTTCCAGCAGTGTGACAGTTCTTGCTGTCTTCCAGCAGTGTGACAGTTCTTGCTGTCTTCCAGCAGTGTGACAGTTCTTGCTGTCTTCCAGAAGTGTGACAGTTCTTGCTATCTTATAGCAGTGTGACAGTTCTTGCTGTCTTCCAGCAGTGTGACAGTTCATGCTGTCTTTCAGCAGTGTGACAGCTCTTGCTGTCTTCCAGCAGTGTGACAGCTCTTGCTGTCTTTCAGCAGTGTGACAGTTCTTGCTGTCTACCAGCAGTGTGACAGTTCTTGCTGTCTTCCAGCAGTATGACAGTTCATGCTGTCTTCCATCAGTATGACAGTTCTTGCTGTCTTCCAGCAGTATGACAGTTCTTGCTGTCTTCCAGCAGTGTGGCAGTTCTTGCTGTCTTCCAGCAGTGTGGCAGTTCTTGCTGTCTTCCAGCAGTGTGACAGTTCTTGCTGTCTTCCAGCAGTGTGACAGTTCTTGCTGTCGTCCAGCAGTGTGACAGTTCTTGCTGTCGTCCAGCAGTGTGACAGTTCTTGCTGTCTTCCAGCAGTGTGACAGTTCATGCTGCCTTCCAGCAGTTTTACAGTTCTTGCTGTCTTCCAGAAGTGTGACAGTTCATGCTGTCTTCCAGCACTGTGACAGTTCATGCTGTCTTCCAGCAGTGTGACAGTTCTTGCTGTCTTCCAGCAGTGTGACAGTTCTTGCTATCTTCCAGCAGTGTGACAGTTCTTGCTATCTTGTAGCAGTGTGACAGTTCTTGCTGTCTTCCAGCAGTGTCACAGTTCTTGCAGTCTTCCAGCAGTGTGACAGTTCTTGATGTCTTCCAGCAGTGTGACAGTTCTTGCTGTCTTCCAGCAGTGTGACAGTTCTTGCTATCTTACAGCAGTGTGACAGTTCTTGCTGTCTTCCAACAGCGTGACAGTTCTTGCTGTCTTCCAGCAGTGTGACAGTTCTTGCTGTCTTCCAACAGTGTGACAGTTCTTGCTGTCTTCCAGCAGTGTGACAGTTCTTGCTGTCTTCCAGCAGTGTGGCAGTTCTTGCTGTCTTCCAGCAGTGTGACAGTTCTTGCTGTCTTCCAGAAGCGTGACAGTTCTTGCTGTCGTCCAGCAGTGTGATAGTTCTTGCTGTCTTCCAGCAGTGTGGCAGTTCTTGCTGTCTTCCAGCAGTGTGACAGTTCTTGCTGTCTTCCAGAAGCGTGACAGTTCTTGCTGTCGTCCAGCAGTGTGACAGTTCTTGCTGTCGTCCAGCAGTGTGACAGTTCTTGCTGTCTTTCAGCAGCGTGACAGTTCTTGCTGTCGTCCAGCAGTGTGACAGTTCTTGCTGTCTTCCAGCAGCGTGACAGTTCTTACTGTCGTCCAGCAGTGTGACAGTTCTTGCTGTCTTCCAGAAGCGTGACAGTTCTTGCTGTCGTCCAGCAGTGTGACAGTTCTTGCTGTCGTCCAGCAGTGTGACAGTTCTTGCTGTCTTTCAGCAGCGTGACAGTTCTTGCTGTCGTCCAGCAGTGTAACAGTTCTTGCTGTCTTCCAGCAGTGTGACAGTTCTTGCTGTCTTCCAGAAGCGTGACAGTTCTTGCTGTCGTCCAGCAGTGTGATAGTTCTTGCTGTCTTCCAGCAGTGTGGCAGTTCTTGCTGTCTTCCAGCAGTGTGACAGTTCTTGCTGTCTTCCAGAAGCGTGACAGTTCTTGCTGTCGTCCAGCAGTGTGACAGTTCTTGCTGTCGTCCAGCAGTGTGATAGTTCTTGCTGTCTTCCAGCAGTGTGGCAGTTCTTGCTGTCTTCCAGCAGTGTGACAGTTCTTGCTGTCTTCCAGAAGCGTGACAGTTCTTGCTGTCGTCCAGCAGTGTGACAGTTCTTGCTGTCGTCCAGCAGTGTGACAGTTCTTGCTGTCTTTCAGCAGCGTGACAGTTCTTGCTGTCGTCCAGCAGTGTGACAGTTCTTGCTGTCTTCCAGCAGCGTGACAGTTCTTGCTATCTTCCAGCAGTGTGACAGTTCTTGCTGTCTTCCAGCAGTGTGACAGTTCTTGCTGTCTTCCAGCAGTGTGACAGTTCTTGCTGTCTTCCAGCAGTGTGACAGTTCTTGCTGTCTTCCAGCAGTGTGACAGTTCTTGCTGTCTTCCAGCAGTGTGGCAGTTCTTGCTGTCTTCCAGCAGTGTGACAGTTCTTGCTGTCTTCCAGAAGCGTGACAGTTCTTGCTGTCGTCCAGCAGTGTGATAGTTCTTGCTGTCTTCCAGCAGTGTGGCAGTTCTTGCTGTCTTCCAGCAGTGTGACAGTTCTTGCTGTCTTCCAGAAGCGTGACAGTTCTTGCTGTCGTCCAGCAGTGTGACAGTTCTTGCTGTCGTCCAGCAGTGTGACAGTTCTTGCTGTCTTTCAGCAGCGTGACAGTTCTTGCTGTCGTCCAGCAGTGTAACAGTTCTTGCTGTCTTCCAGCAGTGTGACAGTTCTTGCTATCTTCCAGCAGTGTGACAGTTCTTGCTGTCTTCCAGCAGTGTGACAGTTCTTGCTGTCTTCCAGCAGTGTGACAGTTCTTGCTGTCTTCCAGCAGTGTGACAGTTCTTGCTGTCTTCCAGCAGTGTGACAGTTCTTGCTGTCTTCCAGCAGTGTAACAGTTCTTGTTGTCTTCCAGCAGTGTGACAGTTCTTGCTGTCTTCCAGCAGTGTGACAGTTCTTGCTGTCTTCCAGCAGTGTGACAGCTCTTGCTATCTTATAGCAGTGTGACAGTTCATGCTGTCATCCAGCAGTGTGACAGCTCTTGCTGTCTTCCTGCAGTGTGACAGTTCATGCTGTCTTCCAGCAGTGTGACAGTTTTTGCTGTCGTCCAGCAGTGTAACAGTTCTTGCTGTCTTCCAGCAGTGTGACAGTTCTTGCTATCTTCCAGCAGTGTGACAGTTCTTGCTGTCTTCCAGCAGTGTGACAGTTCTTGCTGTCTTCCAGCAGTGTGACAGTTCTTGCTGTCTTCCAGCAGTGTGACAGTTCTTGCTGTCTTCCAGCAGTGTGACAGTTCTTGCTGTCTTCCAGCAGTGTGACAGTTCTTGCTGTTTTCCAGCAGTGTAACAGTTCTTGTTGTCTTCCAGCAGTGTGACAGTTCTTGCTGTCTTCCAGCAGTGTGACAGTTCTTGCTGTCTTCCAGCAGTGTGACAGCTCTTGCTATCTTATAGCAGTGTGACAGTTCATGCTGTCATCCAGCAGTGTGAGAGCTCTTGCTGTCTTCCTGCAGTGTGACAGTTCATGCTGTCTTCCAGCAGTGTGACAGTTCTTGCTGTCTTCCAGCAGTGTGACAGTTCTTGCTGTCTTCCAGCAGTGTGATAGTTCTTGCTGTCATCCAGCAGTGTGACAGTTCTTGCTGTCATCCAGCAGTGTGACAGTTCTTGCTGTCTACCAGCAGTGTGACACCTCTTGCTGTCTTCCTGCAGTGTGACAGTTCTTGCTGTCTTCCAGCAGTGTGAGAGTTCTTGCTGTCTTCCAGCAGTGTGACAGTTCTTGCTGTCTTCCAGCAGTGTGGCAGTTCTTGCTGTCTTCCAGCAGTGGGACAGTTCTTGCTGTCATCCAGCAGTGTGACAGTTCTTGCTGTCGTCCATCAGTGTGACAGTTCTTGCTGTCGTCCAGCAGTGTGACAGTTTCTGCTGTCGTCCAGCAGTGTAACAGTTCTTACTGTCTTCCAGCAGTGTGACAGTTCTTGCTGTCTTCCAGCAGTGTGACAGTTCTTGCTGTCTTCCAGCAGTGTGACAGTTCTTGCTGTCTTCCAGCAGTGTGACAGTTCTTGCTATCTTATAGCAGTGTGACAGTTCATGCTGTCATCCAGCAGTGTGACAGCTCTTGCTGTCTTCCTGCAGTGTGACAGTTCATGCTGTCTTCCAGCAGTGTGACAGTTCTTGCTGTCTTCCAGCAGTGTGACAGTTCTTGCTGTCTTCCAGCAGTGTGACAGTTCTTGCTGTCATCCAGCAGTGTGACAGTTCTTGCTGTCTACCAGCAGTGTGACAGCTCTTGCTGTCTTCCTGCAGTGTTACAGTTCATGCTGTCTTCCAGGAGTGTGACAGTTCTTGCTGTCTTCCAGCAGTGTGACAGTTCTTGCTGTCTTCCAGGAGTGTGACAGTTCTTGCTGTCTTCCAGCAGTGTGACAGTTCATGCTGTCATCCAGCAGTGTGACAGCTCTTGCTGTCTTCAAGCAGTGTGACAGTTCATGCTGTCTTCCAGCAGTGTGACAGCTCTTGCTGTCTTCCTGCAGTGTGACAGTTCTTGCTGTCTTCCATCAGTGTGACAGTTCTTGCTGTCATCCAGCAGTGTGACAGTTCTTGCTGTCATCCAGCAGTGTGACAGTTCTTGCTGTCATCCAGCAGTGTGACAGTTCTTGCTGTCTTCCTGCAGTGTGACAGTTCTTTCTGTCTTCCTGCAGTGTGACAGTTCATGCTGTCTTCCAGCAGTGTGACAGTTCTTGCTGTCTTCCTGCAGTGTGACAGTTCATGCTGTCTTCCAGCAGTGTGACAGTTCTTGCTGTCTTCCAGCAGTGTGACAGTTCATGCTGTCATCCAGCAGTGTGACAGCTCTTGCTGTCTTCCAGCAGTATGACAGTTCATGCTGTCTTCCAGCAGTGTGACAGTTCATGCTGTCATCCAGCAGTGTGACAGTTCTTGCTGTCTTCCAGCAGTGTGACAGTTCATGCTGTCTTCCAGCAGTGTGACAGTTCTTGCTGTCTTCCAGCAGTATGACAGTTCATGCTGTCTTCCAGCAGTGTGACAGTTCATGCTGTCATCCAGCAGTATGACAGTTCATGCTGTCTTCCAGCAGTGTGACAGTTCATGCTGTCTTCCAGCAGTGTGACAGTTCTTGCTGTCTTCCAGCAGTATGACAGTTCATGCTGTCTTCCAGCAGTGTGACAGTTCATGCTGTCTTCCAGCAGTATGACAGTTCATGCTGTCTTCCAGCAGTGTGACAGTTCATGCTGTCTTCCAGCAGTGTGACAGTTCATGCTGTCTTCCAGCAGTGTGACAGTTCATGCTGTCTTCCAGCAGTGTGACAGTTCATGCTGTCTTCCAGCAGTGTGACAGTTCTTGCTGTCTTCCAGCAGTGTGACAGTTCATGCTGTCTTCCAGCAGTGTGACAGTTCATGCTGTCTTCCAGCAGTGTGACAGTTCTTGCTGTCTTCCAGCAGTGTGACAGTTCATGCTGTCTTCCAGCAGTGTGACAGTTCATGCTGTCTTCCAGCAGTGTGACAGTTCATGCTGTCTTCCAGCAGTGTGACAGCTCTTGCTGTCTTCCAGCAGTGTGACAGCTCATGCTGTCTTCCAGCTGTGTGACAGTTCATGCTGTCTTCCAGCAGTATGACAGTTCATGCTGTCTTCCAGCAGTGTGACAGTTCATGCTGTCTTCCAGCAGTATGACAGTTCTTGCTGTCTTCCAGCAGTGTGACAGTTCTTGCTGTCTTCCAGCAGTGTGACAGTTCTTGCTGTCTTCCAGCAGTGTGACAGTTCTTGCTGTCTTCCAGCAGTGTGACAGTTCATGCTGTCTTCCAGCAGTGTGACAGTTCTTGCTGTCTTCCAGCAGTGTGACAGTTCATGCTGTCTTCCAGCAGTGTGACAGTTCTTGCTGTCTTCCAGCAGTGTGACAGTTCATGCTGTCTTCCAGCAGTATGGTATATCTGCCACCTGGTGTCTGCCATCAAGGGATCAGTGGCACAATAGCCCCGCCACCACTGTTACCACCACAACACCTCACAACAATGCTCCACCTCAATGCACACCAAGACTGGGTTAACTAAACCTCTACTTTACACCCGCTTCTGGCAACACTGACGCAACTTATTCTCAAGGAAGAAAAATTTATTTTTCATGAGGGCATAATGAAGGAGGGGTTTAAACCCTATCTACTAAAAATTATTTCCTAATACATATAGACTGCTATTGTGGCGATTATTGTGTTAGAGCTTCAAGACGATAATTGATTTCATAAAGCTCTACATAGAGCAAAGTGTCGTTACAACTAAAGCTTATTTACCAGCTGTCTTTTCTTCATTACCCTCGGAAGCCTGTCGACTCATAATTCGATTGTTAGCGCACTCGGCTCACACAGTGAGGTCCGGGGGTCGATTCCCAGTACGGGTGGAAACATTAGGACGCGTCTTCTTAAGACACATTCTGTCCATGTTCACTCATCAGCAAAATGGGTACCTGGATGTTAGTCGACTGGTGTGGGTCGCATCCTGGGACAAAACTAACCTAATCTGTCCGAAATGCTCAGCATAACAAGCGGCTTTCTATACAGTAGTATGTTATTGATGTTAGCTAGGACTCTATACCTTGTACATGTACTTGTAGAAATAAAGATTATTATTATTATTATTCACCACCTGTCAAGAATACTTTATCCCTTGGAATAGAGGGTGAAGCAAACTCCCGGTGTATACATACACTGAGAGATATACACCTCTCGTTGTATATATCCTGTGTATGCGTCTTGCAGCTGACTGTCCAAGTCACAGTAAGATACTGACTCTGAAGAACAAGGGCAGTGACACAGTGAATCATCAATGATTCTTTAATATTTGCCATGAACTTATTCATGGTTCATCAATGGCTCTTTAATGTTGAGATGTTTTCAGGGACCTCATCAATGGTTCTTGATGTTAATGACGTCTCTGAGTGGTTCTTGTAATTAAGTACTGGCAGCTGATTCTTCGTGAGTCAACTGATTTTCCCTGACTCGCGTCAGCTGATTCTTCCTGATACACAAATTTACGCCACAATTTTTTCCTCCTCGTCTCCTTTTCCTTCTTCCTCCTCCTCTTCCCACTTCTCCATTCACTCTCCCTCTCCTCTCCCCTCTTTCCTCATACCCTGCACTTCACTCCTCCTCCTTTTCTCCCTCTCTTTCCCTCTACTACCCCACTATTTATTCCTACAACTCTCCCCTCCGACTACCCCATTCTTCCCCCACCTCTCCTTCCCCTACACGCCTCCTCTCCCCTCCTCCTTCCCCCACACGCCTCTTATACACTCCCTCACCCTGGGTAAATCTCTTCCTGCTGTTATTTATAATCCTCTGGAGTCAAATATGGTTAAAATAATGCAATTAGGAAAACAATGTGAGAGATTAAAGACGAGTGAAACTTTTGCCACAATCAATTTAAAGTTTTGTGTTGCGGAGAAGGCTTTGGGGGAGGGAGGGAGAGAGGGAGAAGAGGGGGTTTGAGGGAGAAATGGAGAGGGAGGGCGATGCAGGAGGTGTGATGGAGCAATAAACGCCAGAAGACTAGGGAGGTGGGACTGGGAGGGCAGCAACAGAGTCGAGGTTCTCCGAGTGCTTTTAGGAGGGAGTCGAAACAAAAGCGGGTCGGCAGCGCTGGATCTAATCCCACTTTAATCATTCTGGTGGGCGAGGTGTCTGGGGCAGGCGGGCGTGTTCCCCCCCCCGTGTGTGTGTGTGTGTGTGTGTGTGTGTGTGTGTGTGTTGCTACACCCCACACTGGCAATTAAGACAAATGTTATGATGGAAGTCATCAATCAGTCTCCAAAAGTTTTGCTGCCGACGCGTAGAGGTATGGAGAGGAGGAGAGGAATGAAGGAACGAGGCAAAATAACAGCAAGGAAAGAGGGTTTGGACAGGAGGGGTGAGAGAGAGAGAGAGAGAGAGAGAGAGAGAGAGAGAGAGAGAGAGAGAGTTAAATGAAAAGAGGAGAGGGGGATAAGGAAGAGAAAGCAAACTGAAAATAAGTAGAGAGGATTAGAACAGATTTTCTTTACTGAAGAATATTAGGTTGCCTGACACTGTGTTGTTACTCTAGTCTAAATGATAGTTACACAGTGGGAACATTGGTCATATGAGGCTAGTGTGTCCTGGTCAACAGCCTCTCACAAGGTGTGAGGGGCTGTCTTCAAGGAGAAGCTGGACAGATACCTAAAGTCTGTGCCCGAACAGCCGGTCTGTGGTTTGTATGATGGATTGCGTGCGGCCAGTAGTAACAGCTTGGGTTATCAAACCCCGATCCGCCAATGGGGGGGGGTGAAGTCGAGAACCTGAAATAACCTCCAGGTAGACTCCAGGTAGGTAGGTAAGCAGTACAAGGCTACCCTGGTCAGTGCAGTTCTCGTCAGCCTGTACATGGAACATCCAGAGGCCATCAATTTCACTGACAAATCTTCCTCCCAGCAACACTTTTCTTAGATATATGGATGTCCTAACCATCGTTCCCCGGAGATGAAACCTGCAACTAGGAAACCTCCACAAAGTGGAAACCTGCACTCAGTTCACTTTCCTCAAAGATCTTATGAAACACTGGAATCATGTTAGGTTCCTATCGTATAAGAAGCCCACTAACAAAGTTTATCTTATACGTAGACATCCTCACCACGATGTCAGAACCACGAATAATAATATTTTTGTGGAGTGTTAAATCCGTGTGGATCATTAAAGGCAATGTTGGTGGTTAGATCATCCATTTGCTAGACGTCAGAGGGACTTGATACTCTAACAGCCAGACAGAGGAGCCAAGATCTTCCTAAAGGACTTCTGAATCTAATGCAGCATTATCCCCTGAAGAACACCCTTGTATCTCCGACTCACTTCGCTGCCCTTAAGTTCACTCATTAATACTTCTCCGATTCCTGACGTCGGAGACGCATGATCTTTTCCAAGCCACGTACTGACCCCAACTTAAGGAGATTATTTTCTCGTTCCTACTAACTACGCAGCTGAAATCACTGTTTTTCCTTCCCTTCAGAGAAATCATCAGACTCATCGAGCACCATCAAGCCTCTGTTGTACATGTATGATATACGGTAGCAACAAGATAAAGAATTAGAGACGTGTGCAACATCTGGGTATCTTTATTGTAGACGTTTCGATGACCAGTGGCTTTATCAATACAAATTCAAGAATGTAGTTGGAAGACACTAGAACAATATACGAAAGATGAGGTAATCAGTCCCTCAGCCTTGGTGAAGAGTTGGTCTCTGCATCATACTATGTGAAAAATGTAGTGAATGTACGCTGATAAATCTTCCACTGACCTCCCAATTAGAATTCCAGAAGACAAATATACTTGTAAGCTCCACAACTTTTATTAAACTTGCTCAGACGAGATACAAATCTGACCATCTGATGGACTGGGACAGAGTATCTCATCCTACCCGAATACGAGAATATATTGTAGAGTAAAAGTCACAATGCAATACACAAACAACCTGCACTTAAGAATGGAACTTTATGACGACGGTTGGGTCCGTCCTGGACCACTGTCAAGCCACAGTAAAGTGAAAAAGCAACATAGAAAACCAGAAGACAGGTCAGGAAGAGGGAAGGGGTAGGAGACAGTGGATATAATAGCAGTTGTAGTTGTTGACCAGGCAAGCACCAGACGAGCCTGGCCCATGGCTGGGCTCCGAGAGTAGTTAAACTCTCGAAACTCTTCAAAGGTATATCAAAGGTAAAGGTAGTGGTACTACTATTCTGTATTTTGCCGCTCTGTTGTTACGATCATCAATGGTCTCCTAAGAGAGGGTTATTTATGAATATGGTGTACACCTCTCGGTAGATATAACACTGAATGATTGCTCAGAATCAGCTACTGTGCATAACAATGTCACCTTTGAGGAGCTCGTGGGATCATCGCGAGACGTGACTCCTCTTGCACATTTCCACTGTTATAAATGCTACAAGCAAACATACCCAGCGCCATCAACCCACTGAAAGCTAACTTTAGGTAGTCCAGCAGGCCTCTGGAGAGGACAGTACTCCGAAGCCCTCTCCAGTCTTCAGCCGACCTCGGCAACTACCTGGCTAGGACTCACTCTCTCTCTCTCTCTCTCTCTCTCTCTCTCTCACACACACACACAAACACACACACACACACACACACACACACACACACACACACACACACACACACACACAACTATTTAGTGCGTAATATTTTCTAAGAAAGGGATATTTTGCATTCCTAGCTTAAGAGGCACTCGCTGGTCACTGTACACCTTTTACTCGCGACACAAGTACTCCAGGGCCTCTCCACAGTGCCATATGTATTGCCGTACCTCTCCAGGTGCCACAGGTACGTTAGTGCCTCTCCAGAGTGCCAGGGGAGGGCGCAGAGGCACTTGCTGTATCGAGCACCACCACTAATCTGTAGCAGTGTATTAACTCACGCAGGAGGAAATCCTGGCACACAATAGCAGGGAAGCAAGATACTGAAGGAAGTGAAGCCAAACTCCCAAGACTGAAGCAATTCTCTCTCTCTCTCTCTCTCTCTCTCTCTCTCTCTCTCTCTCTCCCCCATTCCACATTATCACCCTTCCCCCTCATATCCCTTCCTAGTTGAATTGCCTCCCTCCCTCATATCTCAAATTCTACCCGCGTTCAGTCCTGTCCACAATCTTTCTCACATTACCTAACTATTCCATTTCCTCCCTCCTTCCCATTCCCTCCCTCCCATTCCCTCCCTCTTCAAGAACGAGCTCCGCCCCGGCTCTGCTCGCGACGGGTGTTAATTCTCTGGTGTCGTAGCCTCTGCAGTTCACACCAGTGTGTGTTACCTTGCTACACCGTTCAGCTCAAACACTCGTTTTTCTTCCTTAACCCTCGACGGGACTACGTTGTAGTGACGTCGACGATGTTGTAGTGACGCCGATAGTGTTGTAATGATGCAGACAGTGCTGTAGTGACGCCAACAGTGTTGTAGTGATGCTGACAGCATTGTTGGGACACCGACAGTGTTGTAGTGATGCTGACAGCATTGTTGGGACACCGACAGTGTTGTAGTGATGCTGACAGCATTGTTGGGACACCGACAGTGTTATAGTGACGCCGACAGTGTTGTAGTGACGCCGACAGTGTTGTAGTGACACCGACAATGTTGTAGTGACGCCGACAGTGTTGTAGTGACGCCGACAGTGTTGTAGTGACGTCGACAGTCCATCGAGTGGGTAGAAACCACATTCTACACGCTAAACTTTGCGTCGAATGCACAAATAACCCGCACATAGGAGAGAGGAGCTAACGACGACGTTTCGGTCCGACTTGGACCCCTTACAAAGTCCCACTGACAGAAAAGAATGAGGGAGCCAGTGTACACAGGCGAGGAGGACGGAGACGGGAGAAAGAAAGGAAAATAAGTAATGGCAGTGGTAATGTTGGTAGTGGAAATAGTAGTAGAGGTAGTAGAAAGTATTTCTTTTTTTTGCCACAAGAAATAGAAAAGGAAGAGAAAGGAGACATTTCGCGTCGAAGTGATTACATCGTCTTAGAAAGCAGTTAAGAGAAATATCAGCTGGTTACCGAACACAGAATAAAAAAAATAAAACAGGAAGAATGAAAGAGAAATAGACGACCCGAAGAAGTCGGAACCTCATAGAAGAGCCAGAATTAATAAGAATGAATTGGGTTGATTTCAAGTATTGAGGTTGCAGCTCTTGTACCCAGGAGGGTTGACTGTCAGTGCTTGCGACCTGATGTGTCCTCAGAGTGGACACTTAACTGTCAGTGCTTGCGACCTGTGTCCTCAGACTGGACACTTAACTGTCAGTGCTTGCGACCTGATGTGTCCTCAGACTGGACACTTAATTGTCAGTGCTTGCGACATGATGTGTCCTCAGACTGGACACTTAATTGTCAGTGCTTGCGACCTGATGTGTCCTCAGACTGGACACTTAATTGTCAGTGCTTGCGACCTGATGTGTCCTTAGACTGGACACTTAATTGTCAGTGCTTGCGACCTGATGTGTCCTCAGAGTGGACACTTAACTGTCAGTGCTTGCGACCTGATGTGTCCTCAGACTGGACACTTAACTGTCAGTGCTTGCGACCTGATGTATCCTCAGACTGGACACTTAACTGTCAGTGCTTGCAACCTGATGTGTCCTCAGACTGGACACTTATCCGTCAGTGCTTGCGACCTGATGTGTCCTCAGACTGGACACTTAATTGTATAACGAGCTTATTTGGTATTCTGGTAGCGGGTGGTTAAATGATACGTCTTCGGAGGCTTCTTACTTTATTGTTAAGTCGTAGGTGGGTTACACAGGCTTGTGTGTGTGTGCCCATGGCCCGGGCAGGGCCATCCCACGAGAGAGAGCTGGGAGTACTTGTGTCTTCCTGCTAGGCCGCTGTGTGAGTGAGAGCGAGGCAAGTCTGGGCATACTGAAGTGGCAAGGCCTATAGGTGGCAGCACTTGAGTGGCGCGAAATATGAACTAAGCTGGCAGACAGCATGGGCTGTCTGTGCAGACAGTACAGGCTGTCTACATACGCTCGGCCACCTACCGCGCGTCGTCCCGACGCGACAATACTGGTAGTAAAAAAAACTCGGTCTCTCTCTCGTAGGAACAGGGCGCAGAACACAAAATAAAAACATATATACATATGGACATGGAAAAAAAAACTTCCTACAGGGAGGGAAGAAAAAAACATGTGGGGTGTGCTAAACATCGTGGTCAAAGACAGTGAGCATCGAAGGGCATCACTGCACGCCTTCCTGCGTCTGGGACAGATACTGCAACACGGGAGACATCGCTGCGGCTGAGCTGTGACGTAACAGGGTACGGTCTCCTCTGGTGAAGCAGTCATCGTAGGAGTCGCTGCAGGTTTTCACTCAACCTAGGGCACGACATGCTGGTGCCCTCGAGTGAGGCGTCGACAAAACTCGGCAACTGGGCAGGACTTCTGGCAAGCGACTCAGGAGGACACTTCTCGACTGGTACTGTCGCTGGGCTGTCACTGCCGGCGAGCGTGGAGCGAGTTGTGGAGCGAGTCGTGGCAGAGACGACTGGGCGAAACATCTGGGAGTCGTAACATCATACACCAGACTGCAGTGAGCGAGCTAGCAGTCAAAGTGACACCATCTTTGTGCAGGCTGCTCACTGAAGCTTGTGACACGAGGCTGACACAGCGCCTGCCGACAGGCCTGGCTGCGGCTTGACGAGTATCATCTCTCGACAGTTGGAGTTATAGCAGAGGTTAGCCGAAGCATCCCCAGACTTGTTTCTCTACATATAACTGCACTCGGACGGTCTGGAGGTGAAGTGAAACAAATCTCGATGGGAATTGAAGCAGGTACGATTCTGCAGAACATCACGAGCGACGAGCATAAAAGCTTTCTGTACAAGAGGGCTCGTACGCTCAGGGCTGAGTAATCAGCTGTCAAACACACTGGTCACACGGGTGACTTAGCACAGTGGTGCTACTCAGGTCTGGCCCAGACCTCACTGGACACACAGAAACTTTAAAAACACACCGCTGTACATATGGTACAACATGGCTTAACTAGCAAATGATGCTTTTCTGTGCACAAAACTGACACTAAGACATATACTAAAATGTGAGAACACTGACTGAGAGGAATTAATTAACACACGACATATATTTTCTCTCAATCTTCTCGACAATACTGAAATAATTACTGAACACTCGATGGTGACATCATGTGATGTCAGGCGTGATGTCGCGAGGTGACGTCAGCAGGGCTGTGACGTCAGCAGACATATCGAGGTGACGTCAGGCAGACATCGTGAGGTGACGTCAATGTGATGTGGGCAGCAGACCACAGCATGTGGCCTGGGACATCTGGTAACTCACGTGGCTTTGTAGGTCTACGTGACATCGGCCACACCCAACGTGGTGTCGATCCACGTGGTGTCGTGATCTACGTGGCATGCTGATCCACGCAGCTTCGAGTGGCCTCGGGCACTCAGATACACAGCACTAGCAAAGAATTCACATGAAAAACAGCAGAAAACACAGCAGAGGGAGTAGGCAGTGGTGAGTGTATGGTAGTGTGGTGGCGAGGAGCGTGGGTGAGTGTATGGCAGGGCGAGCATCTTGCCATTCCTTCTCCTCCTCCACCCACAAACACGTGGAGCTCACACTGGACGCAGAAATCACCACAAAACTCACCTCTGGCTTGCTGAAACAGCTGTGCTGAGCTGAACAACAACAGCAACATACAAGTGACGCTGAACACGTGACTTGAGAAACAGCGTGGGACACTGTAGCGTGGGATGCTGTAGCGTGGGGTCACTGTGACGCCACTCACAATTCTCGAAGACTTTCGACAAATTTCGGCTGGATCCTGCTAGTACCTGTGTCTGGATGCTCAAAAGTGCAGACACGACATCAGGATAACTCGTTGAGAGACGGATGCTTCTTGTATGGGATGATGAAGTGAAGATGACTTCATACCTCTTCCTCCTCTCTCATGGGCAAACAACTGCTGCAAGCACCGCTGTCACCAATTATACCGGGCTTGTTTGGTAGCTGTAGCGGGGTGTTAAATGATATATCTTCTTCGGAGGCTTCTTAGTTTATTGTTAATGTCGTGGTGGGTACACAGGCTTGTGTTGTGCCCATGGCCCGGGAGGGCCATGCCCACGAGAGAGAGCTGGGGGTACTTGTGTCTTGCTGCTAGGCCGCTGTGTGAGTGAGAGCGAGGCAAGTCTGGGCATACAGAAGTGGCAAGGCCTATAGGTGGCAGCACTTGAGTGGCGCGAAATATGAACTAAGCTGGCAGACAGCATGGGCTGTCTGTGCAGACAGTACAGGCTGTCTACAATTGTCAGTGCTTGCGACCTGATGTGTCCTCAGACTGGACACTTAACTGTCAGTGCTTGCGACCTGATGTGTCCTCAGACTGGACACTTAATTGTCAGTGCTTGCGACCTGATGTGTCCTCAGACTGGACACTTAATTGTCAGTGCTTGCGACCTGATGTGTCCTCAGACTGGACACTTAACTGTCAGTGCTTGCGACCTGATGTGTCCTCAGACTGGACACTTAACTGTCAGTACTTGCGACCTGATGTGTCCTCAGACTGGACACTTAACTGTCAGTACTTGCGACCTGATGTGTCCTCAGACTGGACACTTAACTGTCAGTGCTTGCGACCTGGTGTGTCCTCAGACTGGACACATACGCTCCCTCTGATGCCTAGAAAAGAGGCACCAGGTGCTTATGGCACCTGGTGCCATAAAACTGACATAAAACGTAGTGACATAAAACGACTTCGGTGACAAAATCTAAATCTAATCGTAAAACTTGTCCATAGGTAAGATTACTTGGTGATGATTAGGTGACTAATGTAATGATTATCGGATATTTAGCTCTTATTCTCTCTCTTCAGCTCTTACTCTCTCTGTAGCTCGTACTCTCTCTTGAGCTATTTCTCTCTCTCTCTCTCTCTTTTTTTTTAACACATGGTTTGACAAGGTTAAGGATCCATAGCTTTATTGACAAGCTATTTACAGGTTAACGATTCCTAACTTTATTGGCAAGCTAAGAGCTGTTACCTACCTCAGCTCATTTGAAAGCATTTTTATTGTTATGAGACATGCAAGTAGGGAACAGGATGAAGTTGGAGCCATCTGTGGGCCAGCATTTTCATTTGATCAACTGACTTTATCTCGTTGACATCATTATGCTGTACGAATGTGTTCCATACTCGAGTCATCCTGGGTATATATGATCTCAGATGGAGTGATGTTCTGGAGAATGGTACAGCCAGAGTGAAGTTGCTGCTTTCTGCCCGTCTTGTGGTATAAAAGCTTGTTTCTCGCTGTCCTCGAAGTGGATCCAAGTGTGGTACGTTGACAATATTGGCCTTGTACATAACAGTAAGGCCACCCACATCCCTCCTATGTTGAAGGCTCTGCTGAAATGACAGATCTATCCAGGATGGGTCCAGGCGAGAGATGAGACGTCCTTCTCTGTTCTCTGTTCTCTTTAGCTCTTACTGTCTCTTTAGCTCTTTACTCTCTCTTCAGCTCTTACTCTCTCTTTAGCTCTTACTCTCTCTTCAGCTCTTACTCTCTCTTTAGCTCTTACTCTCTCTTTAGCTCTTACTCTCTCTTCAGCTCTTACTATCTCTTTAGCTCTTACTCTCTCTTTAGCTCTTACTCTCTCTTTGGCTCTTACTCTCTCTTCGGCTCTTACTCTCTCTTTAGCTCTTACTCTGTTTAGTTCTTGTTTTCTCTAACTATTACTCTTTCTTTAGCTCTTATCCTTTCTTTGGCTCTTAATCTTTCTCTTTTGCTCTTCACCCTATAGCTGCTGCTCTTTCCTTTAACTCTTACTCTAGCTTTAACTATAGCTCTTTAGCTCTTACTCTCTGTTTAGCTCTCTCCTTAGCTCTTACTCTCTTTCTAGCTATTGTACTCTCTCTACCTGTCAGTTTTTTTTTAGCTATCCCCAATATAGTTATCTCTGGAGAGTATCCCCTTTACCTAGTATCCCTCAGAGATATCCCTGGTATATACACCAAGAATAAACAAGTGGTGGTCTATATTATTTTCACTGTAATAAAATGACTTAATAATATATCCATATATATCCACAAAGGGGGAAAAACCGTGATCACGTGACCGAAGGAGTATAAGTACCGGGATGGCCAGGCACCGGTCCTCCCCCCGGTACACTCTGGTACACACCCTGGGACCCAACCCCCGGTCCAGTCCGGTTCACCCCCTGGTCCCCCAATGGACCACCACCCCCGGTATATTCCGGTACACCCCCTGGTCCCTCCTAGGACCACCACCCCTGGTCCATCCGGTTCACCCCCTGTATCCCCCATGGACCACTACCCTCGCCCTACCCCGTCGGACCACCACCCCCGGTCCACCCCCGGTCCAGGGCACAAAAGCTATCGTGGAATTTAATTACCGCATTGAAAGGAGCGTACCTTGCTATTACTGAGTGATCTCACCCGAGACACAACGCCAGCCATTTGATTTTGACTTTGATTTTGAAGCTGGTGAACGGGGGTAAGGGAGGAAGGGGGAGTTATAGGGGAGGGGAATAATTGCGTCTCTTACCCCATCCCTCAACCCCCCCCCGATGTAGGATGACAAGTGAGCTATTTTGATTTTTGAAATTGATATTGAAAAATATTTTTTGAATTTAAACGGTATTATAATTTATATAATAATAATAATAATAATAATAATAATAATAATAATAAATCACATCATGCTGCAGGTTTGATCCAAAGAGAATCGCTCTACTTCCTTGAATCAAGAGCCCTTCACCGGCATCAAGGCACCCATTTCAAGGGTCGAAAAATTCCGAATCAATATTTACTCGAAATAAAAAAAAATGATTTTCTAAACCTAACAGCGGACCCAGATTTTGACTCAAAAATTTTGAGTTTCCATATATTACATCCGTGTCCAGCACACACACACACACACACACACATATATATATACACACACACACACACATACACACACACACACATATATATATACACACACACAATATATATATATATATATATATATATATATATATATATATATATATATATATATATATATATATATTATAGATAGTAGGTTGGTAGACAGCAACCACCCAGGGAAGTACTACCGTCCTGCCAGATGACTGTGAAACAGAAACCTGTAACTGTTTTGCATGATGGTAGGATTGCTGGTTTCTTTTTCTGTCTCATAAACACGCTAGATAACAGGGATATCTTGCTACTCCTACTTACACTTTGGTCACACTTCACAGACACGCACATGCATATATATATACATACATCTAGGTTTTTCTCCTTTTTCTAAATAGCTCTTGTTCTTCTTTATTTCTTCTATTGTCCATGGGGAAGTGGAAAAGAATCTTTCCTCCGTAAGCCATGCGTGTCGTATGAGGCGACTAAAATGCCGGGAGCAATGGGCTAGTAACCCCTTCTCCTGTAGACATTTACTAAAAAAGAGAAGAAGAAAAACTTTATAAAACTGGGATGCTTAAATGTGCGTGGATGTAGTGCGGATGACAAGAAACAGATGATTGCTGATGTTATGAATGAAAAGAAGTTGGATGTCCTGGCCCTAAGCGAAACAAAGCTGAAGGGGGTAGGGGAGTTTCAGTGGGGGGAAATAAATGGAATTAAATCTGGAGTATCTGAGAGAGTTAGAGCAAAGGAAGGGGTAGCAGTAATGTTGAATGATCAGTTATGGAAGGAGAAAAGAGAATATGAATGTGTAAATTCAAGAATTATGTGGATTAAAGTAAAGGTTGGATGCGAAAAGTGGGTCATAATAAGCGTGTATGCACCTGGAGAAGAGAGGAATGCAGAGGAGAGAGAGAGATTTTGGGAGATGTTAAGTGAATGTATAGGAGCCTTTGAACCAAGTGAGAGAGTAATTGTGGTAGGGGACATGAATGCTAAAGTAGGAGAAACTTTTAGAGAGGGTGTGGTAGGTAAGTTTGGGGTGCCAGGTGTAAATGATAATGGGAGCCCTTTGATTGAACTTTGTATAGAAAGGGGTTTAGTTATAGGTAATACATATTTTAAGAAAAAGAGGGTAAATAAGTATACAAGATATGATGTAGGACGAAATGACAGTAGTTTGTTGGATTATGTATTGGTAGATAAAAGACTGTTGAGTAGACTTCAGGATGTACATGTTTATAGAGGGGCCACAGATATATCAGATCACTTTCTAGTTGTAGCTACACTGAGAGTAAAAGGTAGATGGGATACAAGGAGAATAGAAGTATCAGGGAAGAGAGAGGTGAAGGTTTATAAACTAAAAGAGGAGGCAGTTAGTGTAAGATATAAACAGCTATTGGAGGATAGATGGGCTAATGAGAGCATAGGCAATGGGGTCGAAGAGGTATGGGGTAGGTTTAAAAATGTAGTGTTAGAGTGTTCAGCAGAAGTTTGTGGTTACAGGAAAGTGGGTGCGGGAGGGAAGAGGAGCGATTGGTGGAATGATGATGTAAAGAGAGTAGTAAGGGAGAAAAAGTTAGCATATGAGAAGTTTTTACAAAGTAGAAGTGATGCAAGGAGGGAATAGTATATGGAGAAAAAGAGAGAGGTTAAGAGAGTGGTGAAGCAATGTAAAAAGAGAGCAAATGAGAGAGTGGGTGAGATGTTATCAACAAATTTTGTTGAAAATAAGAAAAAGTTTTGGAGTGAGATTAACAAGTTAAGAAAGCCTAGAGAACAAATGGATTTGTCAGTTAAAAATAGGAGAGGAGAGTTATTAAATGGAGAGTTAGAGGTATTGGGAAGATGGAGGGAATATTTTGAGGAATTGTTAAATGTTGATGAAGATAGGGAAGCTGTGATTTCGTGTATAGGACAAGGAGGAATAACATCTTGTAGGAGTGAGGAAGAGCCAGTTGTGAATGTGGGGGAAGTTCGTGAGGCAGTAGGTAAAATGAAAGGGGGTAAGGCAGCCGGGATTGATGGGATAAAGATAGAAATGTTAAAAGCAGGTGGGGATATAGTTTTGGAGTGGCTGGTGCAATTATTTAATAAATGTATGGAAGAGGGTAAGGTACCTAGGGATTGGCAAAGAGCATGCATAGTTCCTTTGTATAAAGGCAAAGGGGATAAAGGGGAGTGCAAAAATTATAGGGGGATAAGTCTGCTGAGTATACCTGGTAAAGTGTATGGTAGAGTTATTATTGATAGAATTAAGAGTAAGACGGAGAATAGGATAGCAGATGAACAAGGAGGCTTTAGGAAAGGTAGGGGGGTGTGTGGACCAGGTGTTTACAGTGAAACATATAAGTAAACAGCATTTAGATAAGGCTAAAGAGGTCTTTGTGGCATTTATGGATTTGGAAAAGGCGTATGACAGGGTGGATAGGGGGGCAATGTGGCAGATGTTGCAAGTGTATTGTGTAGGAGGTAGGTTACTGAAAGCAGTGAAGAGTTTTTACGAGGATAGTGAGGCTCAAGTTAGAGTATGTAGGAAGGAGGGAAATTATTTCCCAGTAAAAGTAGGCCTTAAACAAGGATGTGTGATGTCACCGTGGTTGTTTAATATATTTATAGATGGGGTTGTAAGAGAAGTAAATGCGAGGGTCTTGACAAGAGGCGTGGAGTTAAAAGATAAAGAATCACACATAAAGTGGGAGTTGTCACAGCTGCTCTTTGCTGATGACACTGTGCTCTTGGTAGATTCTGAAGAGAAGTTGCAGAGATTGGTGGATGAATTTGGTAGGGTGTGCAAAAGAAGAAAATTAAAGGTGAATACAGGAAAGAGTAAGGTTATGAGGATAACAAAAAGATTAGGTGATGAAAGATTGAATATCAGATTGGAGGGAGAGAGTATGGAGGAGGTGAATGTATTCAGATATTTGGGAGTGGACGTGTCAGCGGATGGGTCTATGAAAGATGAGGTGAATCACAGAATTGATGAGGGGAAAAGAGTGAGTGGTGCACTTAGGAGTCTGTGGAGACAAAGAACTTTGTCCTTGGAGGCAAAGAGGGGAATGTATGAGAGTATAGTTTTACCAACGCTCTTATATGGGTGTGAGGCATGGGTGATGAATGTTGCAGCGAGGAGAAGGCTGGAGGCAGTGGAGATGTCATGTCTGAGGGCAATGTGTGGTGTGAATATAATGCAGAGAATTCGTAGTTTGGAAGTTAGGAGGAGGTGCGGGATTACCAAAACTGTTGTCCAGAGGGCTGAGGAAGGGTTGTTGAGGTGGTTCGGACATGTAGAGAGAATGGAGCGAAACAGAATGACTTCAAGAGTGTATCAGTCTGTAGTGGAAGGAAGGCGGGGTAGGGGTCGGCCTAGGAAAGATTGGAGAGAGGGGGTAAAGGAGGTTTTGTGTGCGAGGGGCTTGGACTTCCAGCAGGCATGCGTGAGCGTGTTTGATAGGAGTGAATGGAGACAAATGGTTTTTAATACTTGACGTGCTGTTGGAGTGTGAGCAAAGTAACATTTATGAAGGGGTTCAGGGAAACCGGCAGGCCGGACTTGAGTCCTGGAGATGGGAAGTACAGTGCCTGCACTCTGAAGGAGGGGTGTTAATGTTGCAGTTTAAAAACTGTAGTGTAAAGCACCCTTCTGGCAAGACGGTGATGGAGTGAATGATGGTGAAAGTTTTTCTTTTTCGGGCCACCCTGCCTTGGTGGGAATCGGCCAGTGTGATAATATATATATATATATATATATATATATATATATATATATATATATATATATATATATATATATATACATATATATATATATATAATATATATATATATATAATATATATATATACATGTCGTGCCGAATAGGCAGAACTAGCGATCTTGGCTTAAATAGCAACGTTCATCTTGCCATATAGGTCAAGCGAAAATTTGTGTATGCAGTAATTTCGCCAAAATCATTCTGAACCTAACGAAAAAAATATATTTCACTGTGTTTGTTTAGTATTAAATCATTGTAAACAAATCTAAAATATACTTGGTTGGGTTAGGCTAAAATAAATTGCGCTTGTTATAATAATGTTAGGTAAGTTTTCTAAGATTTTCTTTGGTGAAAATTTAAAAATTTTTACATTAACATTAATGAAAAAAATATATCTTTAAATGTAGAAGAGAAAATTTTAGAAAGGACTTAATTTTAAATGAGTTCTTGCTAATTGACCAGTTTTACATATTCGGCACGACATTATATATATATATATATATATATATATATATATATATATATATATATATATATATATATATATATATATATATATATTATATATATATATATATATGGCAGGATTAGATGAAATAACTTTCAAAACGAGCTTGGTGCCCTGGGGTATGGTACCCGGGGGTATGGTGCCCGGGGGTATGGTGCCCGGGGGTATGGTGCCAGGGGGTATGGGAAAACATCGTCTAGCTCCGGCTGGATGCCCATACTTATCTTGGGTCTAGCTCAGTGGTAAAGTACTGTAGATTCTGATACAGAGTTTGCAGGTTCGAGTCCTGCTGTGGATGTAGAGACAACGTTTATATATATATTTATTCTCCCATTATGAAAAATTTATATAGATATTAGATAATCTTGAATAATGATCGTATATAAATTATTAACCAGGCAATATAACTTTTTTTGGCAGGCCAGAAAAATAAACACGTTATGCATTGATAATTGACCAATAATTTGTGTTCAAGGAAAAGGCTGAAAAAAATCAGAGAACTGTAATTAACCGGGCAAAATATAGAGTAAGTTTAAGTACTTGCTGAAAGCTTGGGTAAACAGGTGCGTGTGTGTGAGTGTGTGTGTGTGAGAGAGAGAGAGAAAGAGAGAGAGAGAGAGAGAGAGAGAGAGACAGAGAAAGAGAGAGAGATGGAGACCCACCCTAGGTTTTATAGACAAAATAATACGTATTACTTTCAGATTCATCATCAGCATCACTAAAGGGAGATGTATGTATTTTGATCGTGATTAAAATGGAATCTAGAGGTTCAGAGAGTTTTACACCTAAATTAGTCAAGTCTGCGCCCTACCCACTTGGCTTCCACTCACCACCGTCTCTGAATTAAGACTTTCTCTGATCGCCTGAAGCTGCACCGTCTAAAGTTTAGCAAATTATCCAAGCCATTCCAGGATAATTGGTCAAAAGATCCATCTTATTGCTCAGTATTTGAATTCGATCGGATGCCATGTTCTCGAGTTATGGACGAAATAAAATCGAAAAGAAAAAAATATTAGGCAGTGACATAACCGTAGATCTACGGGGTATACCTATAAAAAAAATAAAACGGAGCATACTGTAAAATCAAACTATGGTTTTTGCTCTATATATGAAAACGGCAGAGCTATTAAACGTGAATGTTTCATAAACGGTAAACGTGAGAGGTGAAATCGGCGTCAAAACCGATATTGGAATCCCAGCCACGAAATCTTAATCTTACGCAGGGCGAGGCAACAATGATCCTCCGGTGGTCTGAAGACCAGAGGCAGTGACAGGCCACTGGTCTTGAAGGCAGAGAGGGGTAGTTAAGACCCTCTTGAGGTCTTGAAGACAGCAAGCTACAGTACCGTTCTGAGTGTTCAAGACACCGCACTAAGAGACAGTAATAAGCATCCAGAGGTCTTGAAGACAACAAGAGGCCAAGAGGCACTAATAATCCCCAGGGAACACTTTTCTAATGTTTCTCTTTCACAAAAGGGAGAACTTTGAAGCCTTCCCCCGCCCATTTAATTTTGCTCTCAGCGCAACACCTGAAGGAACAACGAGAGCTGCTGTTCATTACCATCAGGTTGCGCAAGAATCCATTGTTGGGGTCATCACCGACGTCAACACCGGAGACTCGAGGTCCTCTTTTTCTGAAAGCCGCAGCGCGTCCTCCAAAGGCCCTAGTTCTTGGAGCGTAACGCTCTCCCGAAGGACACTGTCAGCTATCTAAACAGCATTTCATGTGCGGGGATCCAAAGGTAATGGCTCCACATGCGCTTGCAGGAACAAAGGTTATTAAGCAATAAATCAACAGGTAAATATTGCGGCCGCTAATCTCTCACCGACGCCGGTGTAATATTGGAGAAACAAAATCCTGGGACCTGGAGGCCAAGACAATGCGACCAGCAGTAATCATCCTCAGTAATTATTTTCCAACAAACAATGGAAGGCGGGGGAGGAAGGTGAGAGGAGGAAGACGAGGAAGGTGAGGAGGGAGAGGAGGAGGAGGAGGAGGAAGAGGAGGAAGAGGAGGAAGAGGAGGAGGAAGAGGAGGAGGAAAGCAAAAGGAGTGGGAGGAGGAGTACGAGGAGGACGACGACCAAAAGATGAACAAAAAGAAGTTGTTTTGAACAGGATTTTATTCCAATCTCTCCTTTTCCCTTATTTACTCCCTATTCTCCTCCACATTTCCGATAATGAGGTGGCAGGAACGAATGATAACGAAGCGATAACGAAATACAGATAAATTTTTCATTCATGTTTTCCCCTTATTCTCAAAATCATTTAGTGATCCACCACTCCAGGCTCAAATTTCCATCTCAGTTTAACGACGCTAAACTCCGTGGCGTAATTAGACCGAACCAGCCCAAAAAGGGCGCAGCATAACGACGAACAGAGACGAAGAGGTGTGACAACACAAAGGCACCAGCGGGGAAGGCAGGGAGCGCAGGGAACATAAAGCAACGATGATACGACTACCTTTGTGTGAATCTGTCAGGTTTCTTTGTAAATACAAGGGGTCACAGCACACTGCCCTGGGCACTCCTCTCCAAGCTTGTCACACACACGCACACACATACACACACACACACACACACACACACACACACACACACACACACACACACACACACACACACACACACACAAACTGCGGAGGATGGCAACGACACTAGTCCACGAACTAAGGGGCATGAACTACGAGGAGAAACATAGGAGCTAAAACTGATGACATTAGAAAACAGAAGAACAGGGGTGATGTGATAACGTACAAAATTCTGAGACGCAAAAATTGGGTGAAGAGCGCGCGCACGCACGCACGCACACACAGGCATGCCCAGGCACGCATGCCCAAACACGCACACACGTGCGTGCACACAGACACACACACACACACATACACACGCACTCATATACAACAGGCCTAGTGTCTAATCGACATGTGCCTAGGACAAGATGGTAACTAACACACGCACACACACACATATACACACACACACGCACACACACACATATATACACACACACACGCCTTTAATATTAATACAGAATGACGAACACTAATGAGAACAAATACTACTACTACTATCACTAGCACTAATAATAATAATAATAATAATAATAATAATAATAATAATAATAATAATAATAAGAAGAAGAAGAAGAAGAAGAAGAAGAAGAAGAAGAAGAAGAAAAGGTGATAAAATTATAAATTAAATAATGATGACACTTATAAAAAACGAAAGAGAAGGAAACAATATCTTGAAGGTAATACTGTTGTCTCACTGTTACCAGACTTGGTAATACTGTTGTCTCACTGTTACCAGACTTGGTAATACTGTTGTCTCACTGTTACCAGACTTGGTAATACTGCTGTCTCACTGTTACCAGACTTGGTAATACTGCTGTCTCACTGTTACCAGACTTGGTAATACTGTTGTCTCACTGTTACCAGACTTGGTAATACTGTTGTCTCACTGTTACCAGACTTGGTAATACTGCTGTCTCACTGTTACCAGACTTGGTAATACTGCTGTAGCACTGTTACCAGACTTGGTAATACTGCTGTCTCACTGTTACCAGACTTGGTAATACTGCTGTCTCACTGTTACCAGACTTGGTAATACTGTTGTCTCACTGTTACCAGACTTGGTAATACTGCTGTCTCACTGTTACCAGACTTGGTAATACTGCTGTCTCACTGTTACCAGACTTGGTAATACTGCTGTCTCACTGTTACCAGACTTGGTAATACTGCTGTCTCACTGTTACCAGACTTGGTAATACTGTTGTCTCACTGTTACCAGACTTGGTAATACTGCTGTCTCACTGTTACCAGACTTGGTAATACTGCTGTAGAACTGTTACCAGACTTGGTAATACTGTTGTCTCACTGTTACCAGACTTGGTAATACTGCTGTCTCACTGTTACCAGACTTGGTAATACTGCTGTCTCACTGTTACCAGACTTGGTAATACTGCTGTCTCACTGTTACCAGACTTGGTAATACTGTTGTCTCACTGTTACCAGACTTGGTAATACTGTTGTCTCACTGTTACCAGACTTGGTAATACTGCTGTCTCACTGTTACCAGACTTGGTAATACTGCTGTAGCACTGTTACCAGACTTGGTAATACTGCTGTCTCACTGTTACCAGACTTGGTAATACTGCTGTCTCACTGTTACCAGACTTGGTAATACTGCTGTCTCACTGTTACCAGACTTGGTAATACTGCTGTCTCACTGATACCAGACTTGGTAATACTGCTGTCTCACTGTTACCAGACTTGGTAATACTGCTGTCTCACTGTTACCAGACTTGGTAATACTGTTGTCTCACTGTTACCAGACTTGGCAATACTGTTGTCTCACTGTTACCAGACTTGGTAATACTGCTGTCTCACTGTTACCAGACTTGGCAATACTGTTGTCTCACTGTTACCAGACTTGGTAATACTGCTGTCTCACTGTTACCAGACTTGGTAATACTGCTGTCTCACTGTTACCAGACTTGGTAATACTGCTGTAGAACTGTTACCAGACTTGGTAATACTGCTGTCTCACTGTTACCAGACTTGGTAATACTGTTGTCTCACTGTTACCAGACTTGGTAATACTGTTGTCTCACTGTTACCAGACTTGGTAATACTGTTGTCTCACTGTTACCAGACTTGGTAATACTGCTGTCTCACTGTTACCAGACTTGGTAATACTGCTGTCTCACTGTTACCAGACTTGGTAATACTGCTGTAGAACTGTTACCAGACTTGGTAATACTGCTGTCTCACTGTTACCAGACTTGGTAATACTGTTGTCTCACTGTTACCAGACTTGGTAATACTGCTGTCTCACTGTTACCAGACTTGGTAATACTGCTGTCTCACTGTTACCAGACTTGGTAATACTGCTGTCTCACTGTTACCAGACTTGGTAATACTGCTGTCTCACTGTTACCAGACTTGGTAATACTGCTGTCTCACTGTTACCAGACTTGGTAATACTGCTGTCTCACTGTTACCAGACTTGGTAATACTGCTGTAGAACTGTTACCAGACTTGGTAATACTGCTGTCTCACTGTTACCAGACTTGGTAATACTGCTGTAGAACTGTTACCAGACTTGGTAATACTGCTGTCTCACTGTTACCAGACTTGGTAATACTGTTGTCTCACTGTTACCAGACTTGGTAATACTGCTGTCTCACTGTTACCAGACTTGGTAATACTGCTGTAGAACTGTTACCAGACTTGGTAATACTGCTGTCTCACTGTTACCAGACTTGGTAATACTGTTGTCTCACTGTTACCAGACTTGGTAATACTGTTGTCTCACTGTTACCAGACTTGGTAATACTGTTGTCTCACTGTTACCAGACTTGGTAATACTGTTGTCTCACTGTTACCAGACTTGGTAATACTGCTGTCTCACTGTTACCAGACTTGGTAATACTGCTGTCTCACTGTTACCAGACTTGGTAATACTGTTGTCTCACTGTTACCAGACTTGGTAATACTGCTGTCTCACTGCTACCAGACTTGGTAATACTGCTGTCTCACTGTTACCAGACTTGGTAATACTGTTGTCTCACTGTTACCAGACTTGGTAATACTGTTGTCTCACTGTTACCAGACTTGGTAATACTGCTGTCTCACTGTTACCAGACTTGGTAATACTGCTGTCTCACTGTTACCAGACTTGGTAATACTGCTGTCTCACTGTTACCAGACTTGGTAATACTGCTGTCTCACTGTTACCAGACTTGGTAATACTGTTGTCTCACTGTTACCAGACTTGGTAATACTGCTGTCTCACTGCTACCAGACTTGGTAATACTGCTGTCTCACTGTTACCAGACTTGGTAATACTGTTGTCTCACTGTTACCAGACTTGGTAATACTGCTGTCTCACTGCTACCAGACTTGGTAATACTGCTGTCTCACTGTTACCAGACTTGGTAATACTGTTGTCTCACTGTTACCAGACTTGGTAATACTGCTGTCTCACTGCTACCAGACTTGGTAATACTGCTGTCTCACTGCTACCAGACTTGGTAATACTGCTGTCTCACTGTTACCAGACTTGGTAATACTGCTGTCTCACTGCTACCAGACTTGGTAATACTGCTGTCTCACTGTTACCAGACTTGGTAATACTGTTGTCTCACTGTTACCAGACTTGGTAATACTGCTGTCTCACTGTTACCAGACTTGGTAATACTGCTGTCTCACTGTTACCAGACTTGGTAATACTGCTGTCTCACTGTTACCAGACTTGGTAATACTGCTGTCTCACTGTTACCAGACTTGGTAATACTGCTGTCTCACTGTTACCAGACTTGGTAATACTGCTGTCTCACTGTTACCAGACTTGGTAATACTGCTGTCTCACTGTTACCAGACTTGGTAATACTGCTGTCTCACTGTTACCAGACTTGGTAATACTGCTGTCTCACTGTTACCAGACTTGGTAATACTGCTGTCTCACTGTTACCAGACTTGGTAATACTGCTGTCTCACTGTTACCAGACTTGGTAATACTGCTGTCTCACTGTTACCAGACTTGGTAATACTGCTGTCTCACTGTTACCAGACTTGGTAATACTGCTGTCTCACTGTTACCAGACTTGGTAATACTGCTGTCTCACTGTTACCAGACTTGGTAATACTGCTGTCTCACTGTTACCAGACTTGGTAATACTGCTGTCTCACTGTTACCAGACTTGGTAATACTGCTGTAGCACTGTTACCAGACTTGGTAATACTGCTGTAGCACTGTTACCAGACTTGGTAATACTGCTGTAGCACTGTTACCAGACTTGGTAATACTGCTGTAGCACTGTTACCAGACTTGGTAATACTGCTGTCTCACTGTTACCAGACTTGGTAATACTGCTGTAGCACTGTTACCAGACTTGGTAATACTGCTGTCTCACTGTTACCAGACTTGGTAATACTGCTGTCTCACTGTTACCAGACTTGGTAATACTGCTGTCTCACTGTTACCAGACTTGATAATACTGCTGTCTCACTGTTACCAGACTTGGTAATACTGCTGTCTCACTGTTACCAGACTTGGTAATACTGCTGTCTCACTGTTACCAGACTTGGTAATACTGCTGTAGAACTGTTACCAGACTTGGTAATACTGCTGTCTCACTGTTACCAGACTTGGTAATACTGCTGTCTCACTGTTACCAGACTTGGTAATACTGCTGTCTCACTGTTACCAGACTTGGTAATACTGCTGTCTCACTGTTACCAGACTTGGTAATACTGCTGTCTCACTGTTACCAGACTTGGTAATACTGCTGTCTCACTGTTACCAGACTTGGTAATACTGCTGTAGAACTGTTACCAGACTTGGTAATACTGCTGTCTCACTGTTACCAGACTTGGTAATACTGCTGTCTCACTGTTACCAGACTTGGTAATACTGCTGTAGCACTGTTACCAGACTTGGTAATACTGCTGTCTCACTGTTACCAGACTTGGTAATACTGCTGTCTCACTGTTACCAGACTTGGTAATACTGCTGTAGCACTGTTACCAGACTTGGTAATACTGCTGTCTCACTGTTACCAGACTTGGTAATACTGCTGTCTCACTGTTACCAGACTTGGTAATACTGCTGTCTCACTGTTACCAGACTTGGTAATACTGCTGTAGCACTGTTACCAGACTTGGTAATACTGCTGTCTCACTGTTACCAGACTTGGTAATACTGCTGTCTCACTGTTACCAGACTTGATAATACTGCTGTCTCACTGTTACCAGACTTGGTAATACTGCTGTCTCACTGTTACCAGACTTGGTAATACTGCTGTAGCACTGTTACCAGACTTGGTAATACTGCTGTCTCACTGTTACCAGACTTGGCAATACTGCTGTCCCACTTTTACCAGATTTGGCAATAATGCTATCTCACTGTTACCAGACTTGGTAATACTGCTGTCTCACTGTTACCGGACTTGGCAATACTGCTGTCTCACTGTTACCGGACTTGGCAATACTGCTGTCTCACTGTTACCGGACTTGGCAATACTGCTGTCTCACTGTTACCGGACTTGGCAATACTGCTGTCTCACTGTTACCGGACTTGGCAATACTGCTGTCTCACTGTTACCGGACTTGGCAATACTGCTGTCTCACTGTTACCAGACTTGGCAATACTGCTGTCTCACTGTTACCAAACTTAACAATGTACTGTCTCACTGTTACCAGACTTGGCAATACTGCTGTCTCACTGTTACCAGACTTAAGGGTCAACCTTATTTCCTCCTGTGTTTTAATGGAGGCTTTCAACGTGTTTAGTAGTCAGTACTCCGGGTCACCACTTGGAGGAGACCCGCTGGTCGGGTCCACCCGCTGGTCTTATCTGCACCGGTACTCGGTATATTTTTTAATTTTTTTTACCGGTAAGTATAAAACTTTTCTAGGTCTCTAAAACAATTTGAATATATATATATATATATATATATATATATATATATATATATATATATATATATATATATATATATATATATATATATATTTGGCATAATTTTTACGAAACTCCAAAATAATTTCTACTCAGTATCAACATCGCTAAATCCATCTACTACTACTATCTACTACTACTATCTACTTTACTATCTACTACTACTATCTACTACTACTATCTACTACTATAAAGTAACTATCTCTAGCATAACTGCAATAGCTAGAATTTACACATCTCCAGAATTAGCTTGCCCCTCCCTCCCTCCCTCCCTCCCTCGGGATCTGCTCCATGGCATTTAGCTGGAGTGTCGAAAATGGTAATGATGGGAGAATTAGTGAAGTGTATGGTGGAAGGGAAATTTATGGTGGTGGGGCCGGTTGACTCGACCCACCCAGGAAATGGTGGTATTATACAGGCTGGGGTAATGACCACAACCAACCCTCCTTCCCCCCCCACCAATACCTCCACCACCACACCCCCCTCCTTGTTCTTCTTACACCCCTCACAGCCCCCCCCTCCAACCACCACCTCCACTACTACTACCACCATTATCAAAACTGCCACCAACTCTTTCCATCACTATCACACCCACCACCACTACTACCAACCACTACTATCACCACTATTACTACCATCGAAACCGCCGCTACCACCACCATCACCACGACCACCATCACTACTATCATCAAAAATACCACCACCACCCCCACCACCATCATCCTCCATCATCACTATTATCCTCCACTACCACAATCACCAACTTCGCCTATACACTACCACCATTCGCTACCACCATCGCAACAACCAGCATTTTTCACTAACATTTTTTAGAGCAAAGGACAGTGACACTCGAGTGTATATGGAAGTTACGGGAGCAAAGATGCCACGAAGACGTTAGGATCTACTTGTTTATCCTCAGAGTGGTTAAGAAGCGCAGAAATCTGGATGAGGAAGAGGTCACAAAATACATACACAGTTTTCAGGATAGGTACGACGTGGTGTACCAGCCAAGGCACCAGTGAAACCGATCGTCTGCAGGTACGAAACGGTGCCGGGAGCGGTGACTCGAACCTAGCAAACGTAAGTGAAAGGGAACACGCACGCACACACACACACACACACACACACACACACACACACACACACACACACACACACACACAACCACCCACAGGCTAAGTGTCTATCGACAAGTGCCTTTAACAACTAGTAACTACTACTGCTACACACGCGCACGCACGCACACACACACACACACACACACACACACACACACACGACGGGGCCATAGCTTTACGAGTCAGAGATAAGCTCCGTCAGAGAGCAAACAATATGCATATTAAAATTCTGTAGCAAATACAAATTATAATTCAGAGATATGTACATGGAGTAAGGAATTAAACACTCACACGCACGCACGCACACGCACGCACGCACACACACACACACACACACACACACAGGATGTTCCAGAGAGGGGACACAGAAAACTCAGATGAGTCAAAGGGATGTTAGGAAGTATTTCTTCAGTCCTAGATTTGTTAGGAAGTGGAATAGTCTGGCAAGCGATGTAGTCGAGACAGGAACTATACATAGTTTTAAGACGAGGTGCGATAAAGCTCATTGAGCAGGGAGAGGGACAACCCAGTAGCAGTCAGGGAAGAGGCGGAGCCAGGAGCTGAGTATCGACCCCTGCAACCACAATTAGTTGAGTACAGTTAGGTGAATACACACACAGAGTACTGTGTGTCAGTACCGTCAGCTGAAACGACAGGTCCGGGAGTCAGATTACTACCATAGATCACTGAATATCTCAGACACAGAGAACAGTCAATTATTAAATGCACAATAATTAAAAAAACAAAAGTTTTTTTTTTTTTTTGTTGGGGGGGGAGGAAATTGAAAAGTTAATTTGCAAAAAAACTTATTAAACAAAAGACGAACAGCGAGTCCAACCACACATCATACATATATATTCAGGGAAAATTCAAGGTTCTCCCTGAAGCTGTTTTAAAACTGTCTCCTACCACCCCCTATATTTTATAGATACTTTATTTAAAGACAAAATATCTTGACAAAATACATTGAGAAAAATACAATAGGGAGTAAAACGACATGGATAACAGCTCAGAGCTACATTTTCCCTCTGAATCGCAACACTGAGTCTCTGAAAGAGTAAGCTGGTCGCCCTGTGGTCATTGGTTTCTATGATGAGTTTTTCACCCAGCTCTTTGAGGAACTTTAGAGCACCCTAGTCCCATGCTCCATGGATTTCCGACCCTATTGGGATGAAGCTATAGCAAGGGAGAAGGTCTTCATATTTGCGGATCTTCTGGGTCTCCTTGTGGCTGGCAGCTCCACCATCCCCAAACATCTTACTGCTTGGTGATTTCAACCTAAGGCATACAAAATGGAAGAATGTAGCAAATAATGTTATAGTTGAAACAATCCCCGGAGGCAGAGCAGATGAAAGGTCACACACACATGAGCTACTAAGTTTCTGCGAGAAATGCACCATAAGCCAGCAGATAGTGGGGCCAACAAGACTAGAAAACACACTTGACCTTATCTTCACAAATAATGAGGACCTGGTAAGAGACATAAGAATATAAAAAACAACTAATTCCGATCACAACCTAATCAAATTCCAGACGTACATGCATAGGTGTCCTGATCAGCAGAATGCATGTACCTGTGAAAGTGTCTTCACAAAATACAATTTCAACAACAAGAACATCAACAGGGACCAGGTAAACCATGTCCTAAACGAAACATGTTGGGAAGATATCTTAAATGACATGGATCCAAACCAGTGCCTTGAAAGGATCAACTTCCTGGAAGCTGAAGCATGCTCTAGGCATATTCCCCTAAGAAAGAAGAAGAGCAGGAGTAAACTGGAGAGAGAAAGATGCTCCCTCTACAGAAGACGACAAAGAGTCACTGAGCTCCTCAGGAGTGCTAGAATATCTGATACACGAAAGGAGGCGCTGACCAGGGAAGTGGAAACTATCGAACTTAAGTTAAATGACTCTTACAGGAACCAGGAGAGACAGGAGGAGCTTAAAGCTATTAGTGAAATTGAAAGAAATTCAAAATATTTCTTTTCATATGCCAAAAACATGGCAAATACCACATCTAGTATCGGGCCCTTACTCAGACAGGATGGGACTTACACAGATGACAACAAGGAAATAAGTGAAACATTGAAATCCCAGTACGACTCTGTGTTTAGTGAACCACTAATCAGTCTGAGGATCGACGACCCAAATGATTTCTTCATGAATGAGCCTCAAAACTCCATATATGTATGCCAGATTTCCGACATCACCCTAACTCCGATAGATTTCGTAAAAGCCATTGACAACATGCCCATGCACTCAGCCCCGGGCCCAGACTCTGGAACTCTGTTTTCATTAAGAACTGCAAGAAACCCCTCTCGCGTGCCCTAAGTACACTACGGAGGAGGAGCTTGGACATGGGTGAAATTCCTCAGTCACTTAAAAGAACGGATATAGCCCCACTCCATAAAGGTGGCAGCAAAGCATTAGCTAAGAACTATAGCCCAATAGCTCTGACGTCCCACATCATAAAAATCTTTGAAAGAGTGCTAAGAAGCAGGATTGCAAATCACCTGGATTCCCAAAATCTGCACAATCCAGGGCAACATGGGTTCAGGGCAGGTCGCTCCTGCCTCTCACAACTACTGGATCACTATGATATGGCCTTGGATGCACTGGAAGAAAATCAGAATGCAGATGTAATATACACAGACTTTGCAAAAGCATTTGACAAATGCGATCATGGCGTAATAGCTCATAAAATAGGCGCTAAAGGAATAACTGGGAAAGTGGGGAGATGGATCTTCAACTTCCTAACAAATCGAACACAAAGAGTAGTGGTCAACAGAGTTAAATCGGAGGCTGCCATAGTGAAGAGCTCTGTTCCACAAGGCACAGTACTTGCCCCCATCTTATTCCTCATCCTCATATCAGACATAGAGATATACATCACAGCACCGTATCATCCTTTGCGGATGATACTAGGATCTGCATGAGGCTGTCATCTGCTGAGGACGCGGTTAACCTCCAAGAAGATATAAACAAAGTTTTCCAGTGGGCAACTGTAAACAATATGATGTTCAATGAGGACAAATTCCAACTACTCCGTTATGGAAAACTGGAGGAAATAATAACTAGAACAGAGTATACTACAGACTCTGGTCATACAATAGAGCGGAAAAATAATGTAAGGGATCTGGGAGTAGTAATGTCTGAAGATCTCACTTTCAAGGATCACAACAGTGCCACGATCACAAGTGCAAAGAAAACGATAGGATGGATAATGAGAACGTTCAAAACGAGATATGCCAAGCCAATGATGATCCTTTTCAAATCACTTGTTCTCTCTAGGCTGGAATACTGCTGTACATTAACATCTCCATTCAAAGCAGGTGAAATCGCAGATCTAGAGAGTGTACAGAGAACCTTTACTACACGTATAAGTTCTGTCAAGCACCTTAACTACTGGGAACGCTTGGAAGCACTTGACTTGTACTCGTTGGAACGCAGGAGAGATATATATATCATAATCTACACTTGGAAAATCCTGGAAGAATGGTCCCAAATCTGCACACAGAAATCACCCCCTACGAAAGTAAAAGACTGGGCAGGCGATGCAAAATGCCCCCAATTATAAGTACGGACGCCATTGGTACACTAAGGGAAAACACCATAAGTGTCGGGGGCCCAAGACTGTTCAACAGCCTCCCATCAAGCATTAGGGGAATTGCCAATAAACCCCTGGCTGCCTTCAAGAGAGAGCTGGACAGATACCTAAAGTCAGTGCCGGATCAGCCTGGCTGTGGCTCGTACGTTGGACTGCGTGCGGCCAGCAGTAACAGCCTAGTTGATCAGGCCCTGATTCATCGGGAGACCTGGTCATGGACCGGGCTGCGGGAGCGTTGATCCCTGGAATAACCTCCAGGTAACCTCCAGGTATCCAGGTAACCACCCCCTTCAGCTAAGGAGTATGTCAAGTAGGTGTCTGCCAATGTGGCAGCACAGGTGTAGTCCCAGGCAATCTGCTTTCCAACCTTCCAGGGTAGCATAGTGGCTCCATCAGGACTTTTGACTTCCGTCAGACCTCTGCACTTGGGGTTCCCGTTGAGCTGGGCAACGGGATGTGGTGATGCTTCTCTTTATGATGTTGACCTCCTCATGTCTGGCATACTTCCCTTCTGATGTGTGACACACGAGACCATGAAGTCCGAATTGATCAGCCGTCGCCCTGCCGCAAATACACCTATGTTCAGTGAGGATGGGGGCGGCTAGGCGAAGAGCAACACCAATCTGAATGGACTGTGGGTCGAGTCGAGTGCCCAGGGAGGTATTGGGAACAGCTAGAAGGAAATCTTCACCGCCAGGAGACGAGCTTTGTCCTTTCCTGAAGTGTTGGCAAGCACTGTGTTGGCGATTTTTTCCATGATCGGTCTGTCCCAGTGGGACTGTTTGTGCTCTTAGGGAGGAGCTGGTCTACTGGAGTCTACAAGGGTGCCCCTTCGTCTGGCTGTTTCAGTGAACCTGGGGTCTTGATCTCCTACAGTGTCTCTCAAGCGTTCGGGGACAATCTTCTTGATTAATCCACGACCACGACCGAAGCAATGTTGAAAAACACGACCATGACCGAAACAATGTTAAAAAACACGACCATGACCGAAGCAATGTTAAAAAAACACGACCATGACCGAAGCAATGTTAAAAAAACACGACCATGACCGAAGCAATGTTAAAAAAACACGACCATGACCGAAGCAATGTTAAAAAACACGACCATGACCGAAACAATGTTAAAAAACACGACCATGACCGAAACGATGTTAAAAAACACGACCATGACCGAAACGATGTTAAAAAACACGACCATGACCGAAACAATGTTAAAAAAACACGACCATGACCGAAACAATGTTAAAAAACACGACCATGACCGAAACAATGTTAAAAAAACACGACCATGACCGAAACAATGTTAAAAAACACGACCATGACCGAAGCAATGTTAAAAAACACGACCATGACCGAAACAACGTTAAAAAAACACGACCATGACCGAAACAATGTTAAAAAAACACGACCATGACCGAAACAATGTTAAAAAAACACGACATTGACCGAAACAATGTTATGACCGAAACAACTTTAAAAAAACACGACCATGACCGAAACAACGTTAAAAAAACACGACCATGACCGAAACAACGTTAAAAAAACACGACCATGACCGAAACAACGTTAAAAAAACACGACCATGACCGAAACAACGTTAAAAAAACACGACCATGACCGAAACAACGTTAAAAAAACACGACCATGACCGAAACAACGTTAAAAAAAACACGACCATGACCGAAACAACGTTAAAAAAACACGACCATGACCGAAACAACGTTAAAAAAAACACGACCATGACCGAAACAATGTTGGAACAAAAGAAGGAAACTGACCGATTCTGTAATAGACCTTTTAAAAAACAGATTAAAAATATTCGACCTTCGAAATTCATCTCAATTTTGTGATAGGTTAAGCCGGGTCAAGTTAACAACACACTGAACCATTCATCCCACGGTACGAGGGGGATCGAACTCGCGGCATGTGAGTCGCAAAACTGCATACAATGTTTGAAACACAAGAGCAGAGTGACAATGATTATAATAATAATAATAATAATAATAATAATAATAATAATAATAATAATAACAATAATAATAATGCAGTAGTGGGTAGTAGTATTAGTGGTAGTAGTGGGTAGTAGTATTAGTGGTAGTAGTGGGTAGTAGTATTAGTGGTAGTAGTGGGTAGTAGTATTAGTGGTAGTAGTGGGTAGTTGTATTAGTGGCAGTAGTGGGTAGTAGTATTAGTGGTAGTAGTGGGTAGTAGTATTAGTGGTAGTAGTGGGTAGTAGTATTAGTGGTAGTAGTGGGTAGTAGTATTAGTGGTAGTAGTGGATAGTAGTCCACCATACCCCCGGCCGGGATTGAACCCGCGGTCATAGAGTCTCAAAACTCCATTACGATTTCTTGAGTCAGTGGGTAGTAGTATTAGTGGTAGTAGTGGGTAGTAGTATTAGTGGTAGTAGTGGGTAGTAGTATTAGTGGTAGTAGTATTAGTGGTAGTAGTGGGTAGTAGTATTAGTGGTAGTAGTGGGTAGTAGTATTAGTGGTAGTAGTGGGTAGTAGTATTAGTGGTAGTAGTATTAGTGGTAATAGTGGGTAGTAGTATTAGTGGCAGTAGTGGGTAGTAGTATTAGTGGCAGTAGTGGGTAGTAGTATTAGTGGTAGTAGTGGGTAGTAGTATTAGTGGTAGTAGTATTAGTGGTAGTAGTGGGTAGTAGTATTAGTGGCAGTAGTGGGTAGTAGTATTAGTGGTAGTAGTATTAGTGGTAGTAGTGGGTAGTAGTATTAGTGGTAGTAGTGGGTAGTAGTATTAGTGGTAGTAGTGGGTAGTAGTATTAGTGGTAGTAGTGGGTAGTAGTATTAGTGGTAGTAGTGGGTAGTAGTAGTGGTAGTAGTGGGTAGTAGTATTAGTGGTAGTAGTATTAGTGGTAGTAGTGGGTAGTAGTATTAGTGGCAGTAGTGGGTAGTAGTATTAGTGGCAGTAGTGGGTAGTAGTATTAGTGGTAGTAGTGGGTAGTAGTATTAGTGGTAGTAGTATTAGTGGTAGTAGTGGGTAGTAGTATTAGTGGTAGTAGTGGGTAGTAGTATTAGTGGTAGTAGTGGGTAGTAGTATTAGTGGTAGTAGTGGGTAGTAGTATTAGTGGTAGTAGTGGGTAGTAGTATTAGTGGTAGTAGTGGGTAGTAGTATTAGTGGTAGTAGTGGGTAGTAGTATTAGTGGTAGTAGTGGGTAGTAGTATTAGTGGCAGTTGTGGGTAGTAGTATTAGTGGCAGTAGTGGGTAGTAGTATTAGTGGTAGTAGTGGGTAGTAGTATTAATGGTAGTAGTGGGTAGTAGTATTAGTGGTAGTAGTGGGTAGTAGTATTAGTGGTAGTAGTGGGTAGTATTATTAGTGGTAGTAGTGGGTAGTAGTATTAGTGGTAGTAGTGGATAGTAGTCCACCATACCCCCGGCCGGGATTGAACCCGCGGTCATAGAGTCTCAAAACTCCATTACGATTTCTTGAGTCAGTGGATAGTAGTATTAGTGGTAGTAGTGGGTAGTAGTATTAGTGGTAGTAGTGGGTAGTAGTATTAGTGGTAGTAGTATTAGTGGTAGTAGTGGGTAGTAGTATTAGTGGTAGTAGTGGGTAGTAGTATTAGTGGTAGTAGTGGGTAGTAGTATTAGTGGTAGTAGTGGGTAGTAGTATTAGTGGTAGTAGTAGTATTAGTGGCAGTAGTAGTAGTATTAGTGGTAGTAGTGGGTAGTAGTATTAGTGGTAGTAGTGGGTAGTAGTATTAGTGGTAGTAGTGGGTAGTAGTATTAGTGGTAGAGGTAGTAGTATTAGTGGTAGAGGTAGTAGTATTAGTGGTAGTAGTATTAGTGGTAGTAGTATTAGTGGTAGAGGTAGTAGTATTAGTGGTAGTAGTATTAGTGGTAGAGGTAGTAGTATTAGTGGTAGTAGAGTAGTATTAGTGGTAGAGGTAGTAGTATTAGTGGTAGAGGTAGTAGTATTAGTAGTAGTAGTAGTAGTAGTCCAGTAGTTAGTTTAGTGGTAGTAGTGGGTAGTAGTGTTAGTGGGTGGTAGTAGTGGGTAGTAGTGTTAGTGGGTGGTAGTAGTGGGTAGTAGTGTTAGTGGGTGGTAGTAGTGGGTAGTAGTAGCGATAGTGGTAGTAGTGGGTAGTGATAGTGGTAGTAGTGGGTAGTGATAGTGGTAGTAGTGGGTAGTGATAGTGGTAGTAGTGGGTAGTAGTATTAGTGGTAGTAGTGGGTAGTAGTATTAGTGGTAGTAGTGGGTAGTAGTATTAGTGGCAGTAGTGGGTAGTAGCGAAGGTGGTAGTAGTGGGTAGTAGCAGGAGTGGTAGTAGTGGGTAGTAGTATTAGTGGTAGTAGTGGGTAGTAGCAGGAGTGGTAGTAGTGGGTAGAAGTATTAGTGGCAGTAGTGGGTAGTAGCGAAGGTGGTAGTAGTTGGTAGTAGCAGGAGTGGTAGTAGTGGGTAGTAGCAGGAGTGGTAGTAGTGGGTAGTAGCAGGAGTGGTAGTAGTGGGTAGTAGCAAAGGTGGTAGTAGTGGGTAGTAGTAGGAGTGGTAGTAGTGGGTAGCAGTATTAGTGGTAGTAGTGGGTAGTAGCAGGAGTGGTAGTAGTGGGTAGTAGCAAAGGTGGTAGTAGTGGGTAGTAGCAAAGGTGGTAGTAGTGGATAGCAGCAGGAGTGGTAGTAGTATTAGCAGTAGTGGTGGAGGACGTAAAATTAAAGGTAGTAGTAATAGTGGCGGTTGTAGAATTAGCGATGGCGACGGCGGTGGCGGCGACGACGGTGGTGGCGGTGACGACGGTGGTGGTGGCGGCGACGACGGTGGTGGCGGCGACGACGGCGGTGGCGGAGACGACGGCGGTGGCGGCGACGACGGTGGTGGCGGCGACGACGGTGGGGGCGGCGACGACGGTGGTGGCGGCGACGACGGTGGTGGCGGCGACGACGGTGGTGGCGGAGACGACGGTGGTGGTGGCGGCGACGACGGTGGTGGCAGAGACGACGGCGGTGGCGGAGACGACGGCGGTGGCGGCGACGACGGCGGTGGCGGCGACGACGGCGGTGGCGGCGACGACGGCGGTGACGGCGGTGGCGGCGACGACGGCGGTGGCGGCGACGACGGCGGTGGCGGCGACGACGGTGGTGGCGGCGACGACGGTGGTGGCAGCGGCAGCAGCAACAGCAACGGTAGTAGTAAAGAAAAACGTCTCCTGGATAATAAAATTATGGAATACTGGAACACTGGAACACTGGACTACTGGAACACCGGAATACTGGAATACTGGAACAATGGAATACTGGAACAATGGAATGCTGGAACACTGGAACACATTACCCTTCTCATTTACTGGACAAAATACTCAACTAAGGTTGAAATTGACAATTTTAACCAAATTAATATAACTTTTAATGTAGTGTAACTGACTCTCCCTCACATTCACTCACTTTCCCCCTCACTTTCCTTATCTCCCACGATCCTTACTTCTTACTTTCTCTCCCCTCCTCTCCCCATCTTCCCCTCTCCATCATATTTCCCAAGTAATATTTCTTCCGGTTCTCCTTATAATTGATGGAGATACCAGGGGAGAGAGAGAGAGAGAGAGAGAGAGAGAGAGAGAGAGAGAGAGAGAGAGAGAGAGAGAGAGAGAGAGAGAGAGAGAGAGAGAGACAGACAGAGACAGAGACAGAGAGAGAGACAGACAGATACAGAAGAATACACACACACACACACACACACACACACACACACACACACACACACACACACACACACACACACACACACACAAACACACACTCGATATTATACTTTGCTTTTAATAAAAAACACGTGAAGAACGCGGATTAGAACCCGCGATCTCTAGAGTTTTGAGACCCTCTGATCGCGGGTTCTAACCCCCACCCGTGGTATGGTTTGTTTCCAATCGTGTTATTACGATTTCGTGAGTCACTGGCACAACTTTTCGCTCTGTGTAGCGCTTTAAAAAACCTCCATATTAAGCGAAACAGTGCTACAATTAAAGCTGGTTTTGTTTCTGCCGAGCTAAGGGACCTCATCCTCTGTGGGCGAAACGTCTGGTGGGTGAAACATAAGAACGTAAGACAGAAGGAACACTGAAGCAGGCCTACTGGCCCATGCGGGGTAGGTCCAGGTCAACCCCAGGATTAGACCAATGGCTCAGCCAGTCAGGTCACCTCCACTTAAGGAGGGAGCACGGCTTCTGACCCAGTAGCACCAGCTAGTCAGGTCCAGCTCACCCACCCACACTCACTCATGTCCTTATCTATCCTATTTTTAAAACTACACAACGACTTAAGCTTCTATGACGGTACTCGGGAGTTTGTTCCACTCATCCACAACTCTATTACCAAACCAGTGCTTTCTAATATCCTTCCCGAATCTGAATTTTTCCAACTTAAAACCATTGCTGCGAGTCCTGTCTATGTTAGATATTTTAGCTTTAAATATTTTTAGTTTTCCGTTTATACACCTCAATCGTATACCCCCTAATTCTACGCCTTTGTAGAGAGTGTAGATTCAGGGTCCTCAGTTTATTCTCATAGGGAAGATTTCTGATACATGGGATCAACTTTATCATCCTCCTCTGTACGTTTTCCAGAGCATTTATATCCATTCTGTAATACGGTGACCAGAACTGTGCAGCATAATCTAAATGAGGCCTAACCAAGGATATACAGAGTTGAAGAACATCCTGAGGACTTCTATTATTTATGCTTCTTGATATGATATGAAGCTGTTAGCTTTATTGCGAACGCTTATGCACTGTTGTCTTGGCTTCAGATTGCTGTTAACCAGAACTTCCAAATCCTTTTCGCAATCAGCAATATTAAGATCTACATTATTTAGTTTATATGTGGCATGGTTATTATTCTCTGAACTTTGTATGTGTCTATATTAAACTGCATCTGTCACTTTTCCGACCATTACATCAGTCTGTTCAAATCATCCTGGAGTGCTCTAGTGTCCTCATTAGAATGAATTGGACGGCCTGTTTTGGTGTCATTAGCAAATTTGCTTATGTCGCTATTTATTCCCTCATCTGTATCGTTTATGTAAATTGTGAACAAGTGGCCCAACACTGACCCCTGAGGAACACCGCTTGTAACTTGCCCCCATTCTGATTTCTCCCCATTTATGCGAACTCTTTGTTGCCTATTTGTCAACCAGGAAAAAATTTCTCCTCCTATTCCGTGTGCTTTAAGTTTCCTCAATAGCCTCTGGTGTGGAACCCTATCGAAAGCCTTACTGAAGTCCATATACACAATATCATATTCATTACCTGATCTACCTCCTCAAACACCTTAGTAAAGAAAGTTAGTAAATTTGTAAGACAGGAACGCCCCTTTGTAAAACAGTGTTGAAATTCATTAATCAATTTATGCTTTTCATAATGGCTACGAATTGCCTCGGCAATTACTGATTCCATAAATTTTCCCACTGTGGAGGTAAGGCTTATTGGTCTATAGTCCGTAGCTAAGGACCTGTCACCTGCCTTGTAAATGGGTATTACATTTGCCATTTTCCACTTATCAGGCACTATGCCATTTGTAGTGATATATTGAAAAGATTAGCCAATGGTTTGCTAAGCTCCTCTTTACATTCCTTTAACACCCTTGCAAACAGTTCATCAAGGCCTGGGGATTTGTTAGGTTTTAATTTCTCCATTTGTCTGAGGACCATGTCATTAGTTACCACAATCGTTCATGGTTTATTATCGTCCTTTTCTGCATAATTTATTATTTCTGGAATTTCGTAATAAAGTTGGTAGAATTACCGACAATATGTAAAGTAAAAGGACACAAGTGAAACTAATGTGACATTTTATTGTGGCAATAAAATGTCACATTAGATGCACTTGTGTTCTTTTACTATTCTGGAATTTCGCTAGTATCTTCCTGAGTAAAAACTGAGAGGAAGTAGGTATTTAGAATTTCACACATATCCTTATCACTGTCAGTGATCTGACCAGAGTTACTCTTAAGTGGGCAAATCTTGTCTCTAATCTTACTTCTGTATACCTGAAAAAACCCTTTTGAGTTAGTTTTCGAATCCCTTGCGTCCTTAGAAATAAAGATATGTACTTGTTGTATACGTGTTCTCTCCCATGTGTGCATTGTGCCTTTTTATTTTTTATTTCTCGAAATTAATTGCAATAATACGGCGTCTTAAATATTCTCAACCTACCTTCCATTTTTAGCGAAATTTTAATTTTGGCAAAATCTGAATAGACCAAAAACAATGTTTTTTTCAACATTTTCTTTTTTTTTCAGATTTTTTTTGTGTTTATTTTCAAGATTTTGAAGAAAATAGATTTTTTTTACCCAAGTTTATATATGTTAATATAACATTTTTAACTGAACCAATAATGGATAAATTTATATAGATCCCAATGATTTTTTTTATATATCCCGTTGATCCGGATTTGGAATCCGGTCTGGGTAAAAAAAATCTGGAAATTCGTATTGTCTTAGTGTTTTGAGTTTGTCTCCGACTCTTAGTAAGACAAAATCATGGGCTAAAAATTTTGTTTTGGGAAATTTCTGCTATTTTTTCTATAGATTTTCTCGTCGTGAAACCTTGACAGGACTGAATGGAGACTGTCTTGATGTCACTGTCTTGATGGCACTGTCTTGATGGCACTGTCTTGATGGCACTGTCTTGATGGCACTGTCTTGATGTCACTGTCTTGATGGCACTGTCTTGATGGCACTGTCTTGATGTCACTGTCTTGATGTCACTGTCTTGATGTCACCGTCTTGATGTCACTGTCTTGATGTCACCGTCTTGCTGTCACTGTCTTGAAGTCACTGTCTTGATGTCACTGTCTTGATGTCACTGTCTTGATGTCATTGTCTTGATGTCACTGTCTTGATGTCACTGTCTTGATGTCACTGTCTTGAAGTCACTGTCTTGAAGTCACTAATGTTGCCACCCGTACCGGGGACCGATCCCCGAACCGCAGTGTGTGAGCTGAGTGCCCTAGCATATATAGAGCTACGGGACACCCGTTGTGGAGCAGCGGGCCACCAACAGCAACAACCTGGCTGACCAGGCAAGCACCTGACGAGCCTGGCCCATGGTCGGGCTCCGAGAGTAAAAAAAACTCTCAAAATTCATCAGAGGTATATCAAAGGTATCGTTGATAAACCCTCGATACAGGTTACAGGTAAAGCACAGATTTTTTTTCTCGGAAAATAAAAACTACGAAAAAAAAAAAAAAGTTTTTGTCTCAGTAAGACAAAAAAAGAAAAAAAAAATTCTATATCTCCGACAATCACAAGTTTCGGCGAGTTTGCAAATTAATTTCGTTTAGAAGCGGAAAATACATAGGCGGGGAGAGGCGGTGAAAAATATATACTGGGTGACCTTCCTGGGATGTGGTGGGGAGATGGGGAGGGGGTGTTGGGGAATGGGGAAAGGAAGAGGGAGGGGAAGATTAAGGTAATGTTGGGGGAATAATGAAGATAACTTAGATGAGGGAGATAAAGAGGATGTTGGTGCTGGAGATGTTGGAGATAAAGATGATGTTGATGTTGGTCTCGGAGATGTTGGTGATGCTGGCAATGTTGGAGATGTTGGAGATAATGATGATGTTGATGCTGGAAGAGAAAGAATGAGGGGCCAGTAAGTGTATTAATGCGGAATTTTCACCTCATAACCCTAATGGCGTCAAAGCTCAGAAAGAAAAAGAGAGAGAGAGAGAGAGAGAGTGAGAGTGAGAGAGAGAGAGAGAGAGAGAGAGAGAGAGAGAGAGAGAGAGAGAGAGAGAGAGAACGAACCCCTCCCTCCTCACTCTACTTATAAACTCGGGTCACGTTGACCTAATGTGACTTCCCACAGCAAGAGTGACCTTCTTGTCTGTGATATGTAGACCATAGATTGTACACACACACACACACACACACACACACACACACACACACACAAAACACACACACACACACACACACACACACACACACACACACACACACACACACACACACACACACACACACACACACACACACAACACACACACACACACACACACACACACACACACACACACACACACACAAAGTAAATATTTACTGAAAATCAATTGGTTTTGCAATGAAATGCTTCTAAGTCATTTTACCAGTGTTGGCAGAAGCCTCAGTGCACCAGTGTTGGCAGAAGCCTCAGTGTACCAGTGTTGGCAGAAGGCTCGGTGTACCAGTGTTGGCAGAAGCCTCAGTGTACCAGTGTTGGCAGAAGGCTCGGTGTACCAGTGTTGGCAGAAGCCTCAGTGCACCAGTGTTGGCAGAAGCCTCAGTGCACCAGTGTTGGCAGAAGCCTCAGTGCACCAGTGTTGGCAGAAGCCTCAGTGCACCAGTGTTGGCAGAAGCCTCAGTGCACCAGTGTTGGCAGAAGCCTCAGTGCACCAGTGTTGGCAGAAGCCTCAGTGCACCAGTGTTGGCAGAAGGCTCAGTGCTGTTGGCAGTGTACCAGTGTTGGCAGAAGCCTCAGTGCACCAGTGTTGGCAGAAGCCTCAGTGTACCAGTGTTGGCAGAAGCCTCAGTGCACCAGTGTTGGCAGAAGCCTCAGTGCATCAGTGTTGGCAGAAGCCTCAGTGCACCAGTGTTGGCAGAAGCCTCAGTGCACCAGTGTTGGCAGAAGCCTCAGTGCACCAGTGTTGGCAGAAGCCTCAGTGCACCAGTGTTGGCAGAAGCCTCAGTGCACCAGTGTTGGCAGAAGCCTCAGTGCACCAGTGTTGGCAGAAGCCTCAGTGCACCAGTGTTGGCAGAACCCTCAGTGCACCAGTGTTGGCAGAACCCTCAGTGCACCAGTGTTGGCAGAAGCCTCAGTGCACCAGTGTTGGCATAAGCCTCAGTGCACCAGTGTTGGCAGAAGCCTCAGTGCACCAGTGTTGGCAGAAGGCTCAGTGTACCAGTGTTATCAGAAGGCTCAGTGCACCAGTGTTATCAGAAGGCTCAGTGCACCAGTGTTATCAGAAGCCTCAGTGTACCAGTGTTATCAGAAGGCTCAGTGTACCAGTGTTGGCAGAAGCCTCAGTGCACCAGTGTTGGCAGAAGGCTCAGTGTACCATTGTAATCAGAAGGCTCAGTGCACCAGTGTTATCAGAAGCCTCAGTGCACCAGTGTTATCAGAAGCCTCAGTGTACCAGTGTTATCAGAAGGCTCAGTGTACCAGTGTTGGCAGAAGCCTCAGTGCACCAGTGTTGGCAGAAGGCTCAGTGTACCAGTGTAATCAGAAGGCTCAGTGCACCAGTGTTATCAGAAGCCTCAGTGTACCAGTGTTATCAGAAGCCTCAGTGCACCAGTGTTGGCAGAAGCCTCAGTGCACCAGTGTTGGCAGATGGCTCAGTGTACCAGTGTTATCAGAAGCCTCAGTGCACCAGTGTTATCAGAAGCCTCAGTGCACCAGTGTTGGCAGATGGCTCAGTGTACCAGTGTTATCAGAAGCCTCAGTGCACCAGTGTTATCAGAAGCCTCAGTGCACCAGTGTTGGCAGAAGGCTCAGTGTACCAGTGTTATCAGAAGGCTCAGTGTACCAGTGTTATCAGAAGCCTCAGTGCACCAGTGTTGGCAGAAGGCTCAGTGTACCAGTGTTATCAGAAGGCTCAGTGTACCAGTGTTATCAGAAGCCTCAGTGCACCAGTGTTGGCAGATGGCTCAGTGTACCAGTGTTATCAGAAGCCTCAGTGCACCAGTGTTATCAGAAGCCTCAGTGCACCAGTGTTGGCAGAAGGCTCAGTGTACCAGTGTTATCAGAAGGCTCAGTGTACCAGTGTTATCAGAAGCCTCAGTGCACCAGTGTTGGCAGAAGGCTCAGTGTACCAGTGTTATCAGAAGGCTCAGTGCACCAGTGTTGGCAGAAGGCTCAGTGCACCAGTGTTGGCAGAAGGCTCAGTGTACCAGTGTTGGCAGAAGGCTCAGTGCACCAGTGTTGGCAGAAGGCTCGGTGTACCAGTGTTGGCAGAAGGCTCAGTGCACCAGTGTTATCAGAAGGCTCGGTGTACCAGTGTTGGCAGAAGGCTCGGTGTACCAGTGTTATCAGAAGGCTCAGTGTACCAGTGTTGGCAGAAGGCTCAGTGTACCAGTGTTGGCAGAAGGCTCAGTGTACCAGTGTTATCAGAAGGCTCAGTGTACCAGTGTTGGCAGAAGGCTCAGTGTACCAGTGTTGGCAGAAGGCTCAGTGTACCAGTGTTGGCAGAAGGCTCAGTGTACCAGTGTTGGCAGAAGGCTCAGTGTACCAGTGTTGGCAGAAGGCTCAGTGTACCAGTGTTGGCAGAAGGCTCAGTGTACCAGTGTTATCAGAAGGCTCAGTGTACCAGTGTTGGCAGAAGACTCAGTGTACCAGTGTTGGCAGAAGGCTCAGTGTACCAGTGTTGGCAGAAGCCTCAGTGCACCAGTGTTGGCAGAAGCCTCAGTGCACCAGAGTTGGCAGAAGGCTCAGTGTACCAGTGTTATCAGAAGGCTCAGTGCACCAGAGTTGGCAGAAGGCTCAGTGCACCAGTGTTGGCAGAAGGCTCAGTGTACCAGTGTTGGCAGAAGGCTCAGTGCACCAGTGTTGGCAGAAGGCTCAGTGCACCAGTGTTGGCAGAAAACTCAGTGTACCAGTGTTATCAGAAGGCTGAGTGCACCAGTGTTGGCAGAAGGCTCAGTGTTCCAGTGTTGGCAGAAGGCTCAGTGCACAAGTGTTGGCAGAAGGCTCAGTGTACCAGGGTTGGCAGAAGGCTCAGTGTACCAGTGTTGGCAGAAGGCTCGGTGCACCAGTGTTGGCAGAAGGCTCGGTGTACCAGTGTTGGCAGAAGGCTGAGTGCACCAGTGTTGGCAGAAGGCTCGGTGCACCAGTGTTGGCAGAAGGCTCAGTGTACCAGTGTTATCAGAAGGCTGAGTGCACCAGTGTTGGCAGAAGGCTCAGTGTTCCAGTGTTGGCAGAAGGCTCAGTGCACAAGTGTTGGCAGAAGGCTCAGTGTACCAGTGTTGGCAGAAGGCTCAGTGTACCAGTGTTGGCAGAAGGCTCGGTGCACCAGTGTTGGCAGAAGGCTCGGTGTACCAGTGTTGGCAGAAGGCTCAGTGTACCAGTGTTAGCAGAAGGCTCGGTGTACCAGTGTTGGCAGAAGGCTCAGTGTACCAGTGTTGGCAGAAGGATAAGTGTACCAGTGCTGGCAGAAGGCTCAGTGTACCAGTGTTGGCAGAAGGATAAGTGTACCAGTGCTGGCAGAAGGCTCAGTGTACCAGTGTTGGCAGAAGGCTCGGTGCACCAGTGTTGGCAGAAGGCTCGGTGCACCAGTGTTGGCAGAAGGCTCGGTGTACCAGTGTTGGCAGAAGGCTCAGTGTACCAGTGTTGGCAGAAGGCTCAGTGTACCAGTGTTGGCAGAAGGCTCAGTGTACCAGTGTTGGCAGAAGGCTCGGTGCACCAGTCTTGGCAGAAGGCTCGGTGCACCAGTGTTGGCAGAAGGCTCAGTGTACCAGTGTTGGCAGAAGGCTCAGTGTACCAGTGTTGGCAGAAGGCTCAGTGTACCAGTGTTGGCAGAAGGCTCGGTGTACCAGTGTTGGCAGAAGGATCAGTGTACCAGTGTTGGCAGAAGGCTCAGTGTACCAGTGTTGGCAGAAGGCTCGGTGTACCAGTGTTGGCAGAATGCTCGGTGTACCAGTGTTGGGAGAAGGCTCGGTGTATCAGTGTTGGCAGAAGGCTCGGTGTACCAGTGTTGGCAGAAGGCTCGGTGCACCAGTGTTATCAGAAGCCTCAGTGCACCAGTGTTATCAGAAGCCTCAGTGCACCAGTGTTGGCAGAAGCCTCAGTGCACCAGTGTTGGCAGAAGGCTCAGTGTACCAGTGTTATCAGAAGCCTCAGTGCACCAGTGTTATCAGAAGCCTCAGTGCACCAGTGTTGGCAGAAGGCTCAGTGTACCAGTGTTATCAGAAGGCTCAGTGTACCAGTGTTATCAGAAGCCTCAGTGCACCAGTGTTGGCAGAAGGCTCAGTGTACCAGTGTTATCAGAAGGCTCGTGTACCAGTGTTGGAAGAAGGCTCGGTGTTCCAGTGTTGGCAGAACTATCAGTGTACCAGTGTTGGCAGAACTATCAGTGTACCAGTGTTGGCAGAACTATCAGTGTACCAGTGTTGGCAGAAGGATCGGTGTGCCAGTGTTGTCAGAAGGCTCGGTGTTCCAGTGTTGGCAGAAGGATCAGTGTACCAGTGATGGCAGAAGGATCAATGTACCAGTGTTGGCAGAATGATCAGTGTACCAGTGATGGCAGAAGGATCAATGTACCAGTGTTGGCAGAAGGATCAGAGTACCAGTGTTGGCAGAAGGCTCGGTGTACCTGTGTTGGCAGAAGTATCAGTGTACCAGTGTTGGCAGAAGGCTCAGTGTACCAGTTTTGGCAGAAGGCTCAATGTACCAGTGTTGGCAGAAGGCTCGGTGTACCAGTGTAGGCAGAAGGCTCAGTGTACCAGTGTTGGCAGAAGGCTCAGTGTACCAGTGTTGGCAGAAGGCTCGGTTCACCAGTGTTGGCAGAAGGCTCGGTGCACCAGTGTTGGCAGAAGGCTCGGTTACCTGGATTACCTGGAGGTGCACCAGAACAGAGTATACTACAGACTCTAGCCATACAATAGAGCGGAAAAATAATGTAAGGGACCTGGGAGTAGTAATGTCTGAGGATCTCGCTTTAAAGGATCACAACAGTGCCACGATCAAAAGTGCAAAGAAAATGATAGGATGGATAATGAGAACGTTCAAAACGAGAGATGCCAAGCCACTGATGATCCTTTTCAAATCACTTGTTCTCTCTAGGCTGGAATACTGCTGTACATTAACATCTCCATTCAAAGCAGGTGAAATCGCAGATCTAGAGAATGTCCAGAGATCCTTTACTGCACGTATAAGTTCTGTCAAGCACCTTAACTACTGGGAACGCTTGGAAGCACTTGACTTGTACTCGTTGGAACGCAGGAGAGAGAGATATATCATAATCTACACTTGGAAAATCCTGGAAGGAATGGTCCCGAATCTGCACACAGAAATCACTCCCTACGAAAGTAAAAGACTGGGCAGGCGATGCAAAATATCCCCAATTAAAAGTAGGGGCGCCATTTGTACGATAAGGGAAAACACCATAAGTGTCCGGGGCCCAAGACTGTTCAACAGCCTCCCATCAAGCATTAGGGGAATTGCCAATAAACCCCTGGCTGCCTTCAAGAGAGAGCTGGACAGATACCTAAAGTCAGTGCCGGATCAGCCGGGCTGTGGGTCGTACGTTGGACTGCGTGCGGCCAGCAGTAACAGCCTGGTTGATCAGGCCCTGATTCACAGGTAGGCCTGGTCGTGGACCGGGACGCGGGGGCGTTGATCCCGGAATAACCCCTAGGTAGGTAGGTTCGGTGTACCAGTGTTGGCAGAACTATCAGTGTACCAGTGTTGGCAGAACGATCGGTGTGCCAGTGTTGGCAGAAGGCTCGGTGT
>NC_091336.1:18244624-18247124 GCF_038502225.1 Cherax quadricarinatus
CCCTTCTGTCCTCCAGTGTCTTCAGTCCGATTTCCCCTCAACCTTTCATCGTAGGACATTCTCCCGAGCTCTGGAACTAGCCTTATTGTAAACCTTTGTACTTTCTCTAACTTCTTGACGTGCTTGACCAGGTGTGGGTTCCAAACTGGTGCTGCATACTCCAGTATGGGCCTAACATACACAGTGTACAGTGTCTTGAGGTATCGGAACGCTATTCTCAGGTTTGCCAGGCGCCCATATGCTGCAGCAGTTATTTGGTTGATGTGTGCCTCCGGAGACATGCTCGGTATTATGGTCACTCCAAGATCTTTCTCCTTGAGTGAGGTTTGCAGTCTTTGTCCAACTAGCCTATACTCTGTCTGCGGTCTTCTTTGCCCTTCACCAATCTTCATGACTTTGTATTTGGCGGGGTTGAATTCGAGAAGCCAGTTTCTGGAGCACGTGTCCAGCCTGTCCGGGTCTCTTTGTAGTCCTGCGTGATCCTCATCTGATATAATTCTTCTCATCAACTTCACATTATCTGCGAACAGGGACACTTCAGAGTCTATCCCTCCAATCATGTCATTCACCTACATAAAAAATAGAAATGATCCTAGAACTGACCCCTGTGGGACACCGCTCGTCACAGGCGCCCACTGTGATACCTCTTCACGTACCATGACTCGTTGTTGCCTCCCTGTCAGGTATTCTCTGGTCCATTGCAGTGCCCTCCCTGTTATATGCGCCTGATCCTCCAGCTTCTGCACTAATCTCTTATGAGGAAGTATGTCGAAGGCCTTCCTGCAGTCCAGGAAAATGCAATCAACCCACCCCTCTCTCTCGTGTCTTATTTATGTTACCTTGTTATAAAACTCCAGAAGGTTTGTTACACAGGATTTGCCTTCCATGAATAAAAGCTGGTTGTCATTTATAATTTTGTTCCGTTCCAGGTGCTCCACGTCAGAGACACTGGTCTGTAGTTTAGTGCCTCGTTTCTGTCTCCTTTCTTAAAAATGGGGACTACATTTGCCGTATTCCATATCTCAGGTAGTTGGCCAGTTTCAAGGGATGTATTGAAGACTGTGGTTAGTGGCACGCAAAGCGTCTCTGCTCCTTCTCTAAGGACCCACGGGGAGATGTTGTCCGGTCCCATAGCCCTTGAGGTATCAAGGTCACTTAGCAGCTTCGGCACCTCCTCCGTTGCTCGTATGTCATCCAACACTTGTTGGTATATTCCCTGTTGATATTCCCCTCTGTGCTGTCTTCCCAGAGCCCTTCCTGTCTCTATTGTAAATACTTCCTTAAATCTCCTGTTTAGCTCCTCACATACGGTGTGTGTGTGTGTGTGTGTGTGTGTGTGTGTGTGTGTGTGTGTGTGTGTGTGTGCGTGCTAGATTTTTTTTTCTTTTTAAGTTTCTCCTGTACAAGTATCTATCATTTTTCTTAATTCTCTTTCTTTCTTTCTCTCTCCCTCTCCCTCTTTCTCTCTCACTCTCTGGAAGGAGAGGAAGATTGAAGAGGTAAGGGAAGGTGAGGAGGGCTGTGGGGTGAGGGATGAGAGAGGGGATGGAGAGATGGGATGGAGGGAGGGGATAGAGGAAGGGGAGAGAGAGAGGGAGAGAGAGAGATTGGGGAGAGAGGGAGGGAGAGAGAGTGGAGAGAGGGAGGGGTGACCGCCCGCATCCACCCTCACCATTTACCGACATCTGAGACAATCGTGACTGCTACGACACATGAATACTGGGGAGAAGAGGGGAGGGGAAATAGAAGGGGATGGAAGGAGGGGAAGGAGAGGGGGAAGAGGATGAAGAGAGAAAGAGAGAGGGTAGGAGGTGTGTGGGAAATCTAGAGGGGATATGAATAGAGAAGAAAGAGGAAAGAACGGAGAGAGAGAGAGAGAGATAGTCATGTGGATGTAACTATCTCTAGCTATCTTTAACTAAGCATTCTTAGCATGTAGCAATGCATGGCCCGGTTGGCCCGACTGACCCTGTTGGCCCGGCTGGCCCTGCTGGTCCGGCTGGCCCGGCTAGCCCGGCTGGCTCTGCCGGCCTGCTGGCCTGGCTGGCCCTGCTGGCCTGGCTGGCCCTGCTGGCCCAGCTGGCCTGGTCAGTTCTTCGTTCCAGGTTTCCGAGAGTTTATGTTTAGAGTGTGTGTGCTCACCCATTTGTGGTTGCAGGGGTCGAGGCATAGCTCCTGGCCCCGCCTCTTCACTGGTCGCTACTAGGTCCTCTCTCTCCCTGCTCCCTGAGCTTTATCATACCTCGTCTTAAAACTATGTATGGTCCCAGCCTCCACTACGCCATTTGCCAGACTATTCCACTTCCTGACAACTCTATGACTGAAGAAATACTTCCTAACATCCCTTTGACTCCTCTGAGTCTTCAGCTTCCAATTGTGACCTCTTGTTTCTGTGTCCCCTCCCTGGAACATCATGTCTCAGTTCACCTTGTCTATTCCACGCAGTATTTTGTATGTCGTTATCATGTCTCCCCTGACCCTCCTGTCCTCCAGTGTCATC
>NC_091336.1:18252124-18262124 GCF_038502225.1 Cherax quadricarinatus
TTTTCCTAATCTCCTCCCCATCTCCCCTTCACCATCTCCCCCTTCCCTCCCCATCTCTCCCTCCTTTCTCCATCTCTCCCTCCCCTCCCTATCTCCCCCTCCCCCCACCAATGGGAAGAACAAATTCAAGATAACTCGCCGACAATATTTCTGGCTAACTTTGAGACCTAGAAAGACTCTTGTGAATTTATGAGAAGTTCCCTAACGTGCCCTTGTTGCCTGTAAGTGTCTGAGGGAGGGAGGGTGGGGGGCGTGATAAGGGAGTAGGGTAGGGGTGTAAGGGAGAGGATGTGGGAGGGAAGGGGTGTAAGGGAGAGGATGTGGGGAGGGAAGGGGGTGTAGAGGATGAGGGGAGGGAAGGGTGTAATGGGAGAGGAGTGGGGTGGGAGGGAAGGGTGTAAGGGAGAGATGTAGGGAGGGAAGGGGTGTAAGGGAGAGGATGAGGGAGGGAAGGGGTGTGTGGGAAGAGGAGGTGAGGGAGGAAGGGTGTAAGGAGAGGATGTGAGGAGGAGGGAAGGGGTGTAAGGAGAAGATGTGAGGGAGGGAAGGTGTAAGGGAGAGGATGAGGGAGGGAAGGGAAGGTAAAGGAGGGGAGGTGAGGGAGGGAAGGTGAAGGGTGTGGGAGAGGATGAGGAGGGAGGGAATGGTGAAGGGAGGAGGATGTGAGGGAGGAAGGAGGTGAGAGGATGTGGGGAGGGAAGGGGTGAAGGGAGAGGATGTGAGGGAGGGAAGGTGTAAGGGAGGATGAGGAGGAAGGGTGTGTAAGGGAGAGGATGGGGGAGGGGAGGGAAGGGTAAGGGGAGGGAGGATGTGGGGGAGGGAAGGGTGTAAGGGAGAGGATGGGGAGGGGAAGGGAAGGTGTGGGAGAGGGGAGGGGGAGGGGTGGGTGATGAGGAGGATGTGGAGGGAGGGGGAAGGGGGTGTGGGAGAGGATGTGAGGAGGGAAGGGTGTAGGGAGGATGAGGGAGGGAAGGGGTGTAAGGGAGAGGATGTGGGGAGGGAGGAAAGTAAGGGAGAGGATGTGAGGAGGAAGGGGTGTAAGGGAGAGGATGTGGAGGAGGGAAGGTGTGGGAGAGAGGATGGAGGGAAGGGAAGGAAGGGAGTGGTGGAGGGAAGGGATGTAAGGGAGATGAGGGAGGGAAGGTGTAAGGGAGAGGATGTGGGGGAGGGAAGGGTGTGTAGAGAGGATGAGGGAGGGAAGGGGTGTAAAGGGAGATGTGAGGGAGGGAAGGGTGGAAAGGAGATGTGAGGGAGGAAGGGGTGTAAGGGAGAGGATGTGGAGGGAGGGAAGGGAGGTGGAAAGGAGGATGTGAGGGAGGGATGGGGTGTAACGGAGAGGATGTGTGGGAGGGAAGGGGTGTAAGGGAGAGGATGTGAGGGAGGGAAGGGGTGTAAGGGAGAGGATGTGAGGGAGGGAAGGGGTGTAAGGGAGAGGATGTGAGGGAGGGAAGGGGTGTAAGGGAGAGGATGTGAGGGAGGGAAGGGGTGTAAGGGAGAGGATGTGAGGGAGGGAAGGGGTGTAAGGGAGAGGATGTGAGGGAGGGAAGGGGTGTAAGGGAGAGGATGTGAGGGAGGGAAGGGGTGTAAGGGAGAGGATGTGAGGGAGGGAAGGGGTGTAAGGGAGAGGATGTGAGGGAGGGAAGGGGTGTAAGGGAGAGGATGTGAGGGAGGGAAGGGGTGTAAGGGAGAGGATGTGAGGGAGGGAAGGGGTGTAAGGGAGAGGATGTGAGGGAGGGAAGGGGTGTAAAGGAGAGGATGTAAGAGGGAGGGGAAGGGGTGTAAGGGAGAGGATGTGGGAGGGATGTGAGGGAGGGAAGGGGTGTATGGAGAGGATGTGAGGGAGGGAAGGGGTGTAAGGGAGAGGATGTGAGGGAGGGAAGGGGTGTAAAGGAGAGGATGTGAGGGAGGGAAGGGGTGTGTAAGGGAGAGGATGTGGGGGAGGGAAGGGGTGTAAGGGAGAGGATGTGAGGGAGGGGAAGGGGTGTAAGGGAGAGGATGTGAGGGAGGGAAGGGGTGTAAGGGAGAGGATGTGAGGGAGGGAAGGGGTGTATGGGAAGAGGATGTGAGGGAGGGAAGGGGTGTAAGGGAGAGGATGTGAGGGAGGGAAGGGGTGTAAGGGAGAGGATGAGGGAGGGAAGGGGTGTAAAGGAGAGGATGAGGAGGAAGGGGGTGTAAGGGAGAGGATGTGGGAGGGAAGGGAAGGGTAAGGGAGAGATGGAGGAGGGAAGGGGTGTAAAGGAGAGGATGTGAGGGAGGAAGGGGTGTAAAGGAGAGGATGTGAGGGAGGAAGGGTGTAAGGGAAAGGATGTAGGGAGGGAAGGGGTGTAAGGGAGAGGATGTGAGGGAGGGAAGGGGTGTAAGGGAGAGGGATGTGAGGGAGGGAAGGGGTGTAAAGGAGAGGATGTGAGGGAGGGAAGGGGTGTAAGGGAGAGGATGTGAGGGAGGGAAGGGGTGTAAGGGAGAGGATGTGAGGGAGGGAAGGGGTGTAAGGGAGAGGATGTGAGGGAGGGAAGGGGTGTAAAGGAGAGGATGTGAGGAAGGGAAGGGTGTAAAGGAGAGGATGAGGAAGGGAAGGGTGTAAGGGAGATGGTGAGGGAGGGAAGGGGGTGTAAAGGAGAGGATGTGAGGAGGGAAGGGGTGTAAGGGAGGGGAGGATGAGGGAGGGAAGGGGTGTAAAGGAGAGGATGTGAGGAGGAAGGGTGTACGGGAGAGGATGTGAGGGAGGGAAGGGGTGTAAGGGAGAGGATGTGAGGGAGGGAAGGGGTGTAAGGGAGAGGATGTGAGGGAGGGAAGGGGTGTCAGGGAGAGGATTTGAGGGAGGGAAGGGGTGTAAGGGAGAGGATGTGAGGGAGGGAAGGGGTGTAAGGGAGAGGATGTGAGGGAGGGAAGGGGTGTAAGGGAGAGGATGTGAGGGAGGGAAGGGGTGTAAGGGAGAGGATGAGGGAGGGAAGGTGTAAGGGAGAGGATGTGGAGGGAGGGAAGGGGTGTAAGGAGAGGAGTGAGGAGGGAAGGGGTGTAAGGAGGAGAGGATGTGAGGGAGGGAAGGGGTGTAAAGGGAGAGGATGGAGGGAGGGAAGGGTGTGGGAGATGATGTGAGGGAGGGAAGGGGTGTAAGGGAGAGGATGTGAGGGAGGGAAGGGGTGTAAGGGAGAGGATGTGAGGGAGGGAAGGGGTGTAAGGGAGAGGATGAGGGAGGGAAGGGGTGTAAGGGAGAGGATGTGAGGGAGGGAAGGGGTGTAAGGGAGAGGATGTGAGGGAGGGAAGGGGTGTAAGGGAGAGGATGTGAGGGAGGGAAGGGGTGTAAGGGAGAGGATGTGAGGGAGGGAAGGGGTGTAAGGGAGAGGATGTGGGGGAGGGAAGGGGTGTAAGGGAGAGGATGTGAGGGAGGGAAGGGGTGTAAGGGAGAGGATGTGAGGGAGGGAAGGGGTGTAAGGAAGAGGATGTGAGGGAGGGAAGGGGTGTAAGGGAGAGGATGTGAGGGAGGGAAGGGGTGTAAGGGAGAGGATGTGAGGGAGGGAAGGGGTGTAAGGGAGAGGATGTGAGGGAGGGAAGGGGTGTAAGGGAGAGGATGTGAGGGAGGGAAGGGGTGTAAGTGAGATGATGAGGGAGGGGAAGGGGTGTGAAGGAGAGGATGTGCGGGAGGGAAGGGGTGTAATGGAGAGGATGTGAGGGAGGGAAGGGGGTGTAAGGAGAGGATGTGAGGAAGGGAAGGGGTGTAAGGGAGAGGATGGTGGGAGGGGGAGGGGTAAGGGGTGGAGAGGATGTGAGGGAGGGAAGGGGTGTAAGGGAGAGGATGTGAGGGAGGGAAGGGGTGTAAGGGAGGAGTGTGGGTCTACGATCTGATAAAACAATAATTATACTTATACTGCTTCTAATAATAATAATCATAACAGTACCATTAATAAACACAAGTTTAAAAGGCCATGTGTTTCAAAAATTAAATGGCCGAAGAGACAAAGTTGAAACAGCGCCACAACAGTGGTTTGTAAATGTCCCCTCCCGAGACACCACTGGTTTTAAATAACCGATGCTAATTTCATTTAAAAGGCCTTAGAACCAACTTAATTAAGCGCTAAACCCTCGGGGGGGGAAGAGCTCGGTTTATAAATCTTGTCTGCGCGCACGGATTAAATGGCCAGGGCGAGGCAGGTTTTAAATGGCGCCTAACTGAAGATTCAGTTATTCTGGCTGCAGTACGTTCAGATTCCGACGCTGTTACCAAGGTTAATTTATTGATACTCAGAGTAAACTTCGAAAAATTACTATATTTAAGTTAGGTTAAGTTAAAATATTTCGAGTTGGGTTAAGTTAGGTCAGGTTGTTTTTAAGTTAGGTTCACTTATTTCAAGTTAAGTAAGGCTATTTATACATCAACTTAGGTTAAATATATTTTTGGTTAGGTCATTATTAGTTTAAATTAAGTGGGTTGGGTTGGGTTGTATTAGGTTAGGTTGGGTTGGGTTGTATTAGGTTAGGTTAGGTCGGGTTGGGTTGTATTTCGTTAGGTTAGGTTAGGTTGGGTTAGGTTAGGTTAGGTTGTATTATGTTAGGTTAGGTTGTATTAGGTTAGGTTAGGTTAGGTTGGGTTGGGTTGTATTAGGTTAGGTTAGGTTGTATTAGGTTAGGTTGGTTTGTATTAGGTTAGGTTGGGTTGTATTAAGTTAGGTTGGGTTGTATTAGGTTTGGTTGGGTTGTATTAGGTTAGGTTAGGTTAGGTTGTATTAGGTTAGGTTGGGTTGTATTAGGTTAGGTTGGGTTGTATTAGGTTAGGTTGGTTTGTATTAGGTTAGGTTAGGTTGTATTAGTTTAGGTTAGGTTGGGTTGTGTTAGGTTAGGTTGGGTTGTATTAGGTTAGGTTAGGTTGTATTATGTTAGGTTAGGTTGTATTAGGTTAGGTTAGGTTGTATTAGGTTAGGTTAGGTTGTATTAGGTTAGGTTAGGTTGTATTAGGTTAGGTTAGGTTGTATTAGGTTAGGTTAGGTTGTATTAGGTTAGGTTAGGTTGTATTATGTTAGGTTAGGTTGTATTAGGTTAGGTTAGGTTGTATTAGGTTAGGTTAGGTTGTATTAGGTTAGGTTAGGTTGTATTAGGTTAGGTTAGGTTGTATTAGTTTAGGTTAGGTTAGGTTGTATTATGTTAGGTTAGGTTGTATTAGGTTAGGTTGGGTTGTATTAGGTTAGGTTGGGTTGTATTAGGTTAGGTTGGGTTGTATTGGGGAAGGTAGGGTTGTATTAGGTTTGGTTGGGTTGTATTAGGTTAGGTAGGGTTGTATTAGGTTAGGTTGGGTTGTATTAACTTAGGTTAGGTTAGGTTAGGCTGTATTAGGTTAGGTTAGGTTAGGCTGTATTAGGTTAGGTTAGGTTAGGTTGTATTAGGTTAGGTTAGGTTGTATTAGGTTAGGTTGGGTTGTATTAGGTTAGGTTGGGTTATATTAGGTTAGGTTGGGTTGTATTAGGTTAGGTTGGGTTTTATTAGGTTTGTCAGCATAGTTGCTGATCCCCTTACATGTGTTGTATATCCATGTGCTTATATAGAAGATTCCTAGGCCGAGTGACTGTATGACGTCACGGGATACAGCTTGAGTGAGTAATACGAGCTGCCTCGTCCTCACTCGACAGATAGACATTCAAGCAGGCAGAACAAGGCAGGCCTGGGCTCCCGCCTCTCATCACAGTCTGACAATGTATATAGTGTTACCATCCAGCAAGGTGTTTACCTTCAACCCTCGTTTCTCCTACCGAACCCCACACGACAGGTTAGGTTAGGTTAGGTTAGGTTGTATTAGGTTAGGTTAGGTTGTATTAGGTTAGGTTAGGTTGTATTAGGTTAGGTTGTATTAGGTTAGGTTGGGTTGTATTAGGTTAGGTTGGGTTGTATTAGGTTAGGTTAGGTCGGGTTGTATTAGGTTATGTTAGGTTGTATTAGGTTAGGTTAGGTTGTATTAGGTTAGGTTAAGTCAGGTTGTATTAGGTTAGGTTAGGTTAGGTTGTATTAGGTTAGGTTAGGTTAGGTTAGGTTGGGTTGGGTTGTATTAGGTTAGGTTAGGTTGGGTTGTATTAGGTTAGGTTAGGTTGGGTTGTATTAGGTTAGGTTAGGTTAGATTGGGTTGTATTAGGTTAGGTTAGGTTAGGTTGTATTAGGTTAGGTTGGTTAGGTTAATTTGGGGTGGTTATATATAAAAAAAAATCCCAGTAGTTATATTCCTGTTCTATTTCTAAATTTATCATGGTGGACATTTTCGACTGGGTTCGCCGAGCTCTGACATTTCTGGATGCTAAATTCTCCCTGATAGAAGACTGACTCATCACTGAGTCTTCTGTCAGTGGGTGGCTTGACAGTGCTAGCAGATTTTTAACTGCATCGGTCAATGGCTACCAGCCATGTATTCTGTCAACGGATTTCACACCACAGACACAGCCGAGACTATTTCCTTTGCTGTCGAAGGAGGAGGAGGAGGAAGGTCTTGCTCGCTATACACGTTTGTGAGGCTTGTTAACTAAATCACGGAACGGGTGGAGGTTCGAACCCATAGCAAGTGAGTCCCAAAACTTTTAGGCCGGTGATTGATTCGTTTGCAAGCGTGTTTAACGATTTCGTGAGCCGAAGCTTAGGTTAGTGGCTGGTCTGGCCGGTCAATGTTGTCATCTCACGGACCGCTGCTTGCATGGGGGTTTCTTTTCAATATTTTGAGTGTCCGGGAGCTGGAGCTCTAGTGAGAGTTAGTCTAGCTCACTGGGGAGCTACAAGGTAAGATCCTGCAGGGAAACGGAGAAAATGTAATTAGTACAGAATATGCAGAGAGATGATGTACAACCTCACTCTGGCGTGCCATACTAGACGAGCTCTTGTTTATCTCACCCTTATGTTCGGTCTTGAAGAGCGCCTTGCGTTATTTTTTCACTATCTGTTGGTATTACACACTGCGGCCAGCAGTAACAGCCTGATCGATCAGGCCCTGAGCCACCGGGAGGCCTAGTTATGGACCGGCCAGCGGGGGGCGTTGATCCCCGGAATACCCTCCAGGTAGATTCCAGGTAGATTCCTGCATATCTGCACATAAGATCATTCCAATCGCTTTCGTGATTGCTCACATTATTAAGGAACTTTAGGAATAACAGAAAAAAAGGACAAGATAACACCTCACGGTCAAACCGTAGGTGTTATCTTGGCCGTTGGTGTTATCTTGGCCGTAGGTGTATCTTGGCCGTAGGTGTTATCTTGGCCGTAGGTGTATCTTGGCCGTAGGTGTTATCTTGGCCGGAGGTGTATCTTGGCCGTAGGCGTTATCTTGGCCGTAGGTGTATCTTGGCCCTATAAGCCTTTTGTTGTTCTCTTATTTTTGCAGCTCCTGATAATGTGAGAAATCACGAAAGTGCTTGGAAGTTCCCTACCTGTGATGTGCATCAAAGAGCTTTTGTATGGTGACTGCAAGTGTCAATATTCTTCTCTTAGTTCTCAACCTTCTTACGCTCTTCTCTTGTTCCTTTTATTTCCCCTTTATCGTCCTCTTCCTCGCTTTCCTTTATTAATACCCCTATCCCCCCTACATGTTTTCTCCATCTCCCTCACTCTGTCAACCCGTATCACCCAAGGTTTCTGTAGTTTTTCTCCCTTTCAACTCTAACTCTCCCTTCCTCCGCCTCTTCCTAGCCATCATTCTCATTTCCAAACTCCTTTCCATCTTTCACGTTCTATGGCTTCTCTACCTCCTCCCCCTCTTCAACCTTCTCTTTCACTTCCTCCTCTACCTCTTCCTCTACCTCCTCCTCTACCTCCTCCTCTACCTCCTCCTCTACCTCCTCCTCTACCTCCACCTCTACCTCCACCTCCTCCCGCTCTCAGCGTCGCCGCTAAATTCCAGCCAGGAGGTTGGAAGTGAAGGGCCAAATATCATAGTTATCCACACCATTGCCAGCGCCCGACTCCTTCCCGACCCGACCCGACCTGACTCAACAGGAGTAACTGAATCATAGACAACCCCCCCCCCTCTCTCTCTCTCTCTTTCTCTTGTCTGGTTATGAAGGGAGAGAGGTAGAAGAGATGGGAGAGAAGAGATGGAGGAGAGAGAAGTGGGAGAGAAGTAAATGAACAGAAGAGAGGAGAAACGATTGATGGGGAAGGAGAGAAGGGTAGATAGGAAGGAGAAAAAGTACATTATATATATATATATATATATATATATATATATATATATATATATATATATATATATATATATATACTTACAACCATTATTATCAAGGTTCTTGTGAATGCTTCTAAAGAGTAAGATAGGGGGAAGTACAGAACGAGATTAAAAAGAGAAGAGAGATATGGAGCAGAGCACTGTAAAGGAAGATGTAAAGAGGGAGAGATAATAATAGGGAAAGAAGCATAGGGAGAGACAAAACCAGTGATATGAACAGGAACAAAAAGATGCGGAGATAGTGAAAAAAAAATGTAGGAAGAAGTGGGGTAAAAGGATAAGGATGGAAGAATGAGAAGGAGGTAGATGTGAAGGAGGAGAAATAAGGAGTGGAGGAGTAGTGGTAGGGAAGAGCGATGAACAAGAAATAGAAGGAGCGAAAGCTAGAGAGAGAGAGAAAAAAAATAAAGGTGGGAATGGATATTTTTTTTGGAGATATGAAAGGGGAACAAAAGAAGAACAAGAAAGCGTAGAGAACACCACACACACACACACACACACACACACACACACACACACACACACAAACACACGCAAGTGAAGTAGTGGAGGCAGGAACCATACATAGTTTTAAGAAGAGGTATGACAAAGCTCAGTGAGCAGAGAGAGAGAGGACCCAGTAGCGATCAGTGAAGAGGCGGGGGCCAGGAGCTGAGTCTCGACCCCTGCAATCACAATTAGGTGAGTACAATCAGGTGAGTACACACACACACAAGACGGCGTTTGACACAGTTCCACACAAGAGATTAGTGCAAAAACTGGAGGACCAAGCAGGGATAACAGGGAAGGCACCGCAATGGATCAGGGAATACTTGTCGAGAAGACAGCAGCGAGTCATGGTACGTGGCGAGGTGTCAGAGTGGGCACCTGTGACGAGTGGGGTTCTACAGGGGTCAGTCCTAGGACCAGTGCTGTTTCTGGTATTAGTGAACGACATGGCGGAAGGAATAGACACCGAAGTGTCCCTGTTTGCAGATGATATGAAGTTGATGAGAAGAATTCATTCGGACAAAGACCAGGCAGAACTACAAAGGGATCTAGACATGCTGCAGACCTGGTCCAGCAATTAGCTCCTGGAGTTCAACCCCACCAAGTGCAAAGTCATGAAGACTGGGGAAGGGCAAAGAAGACCGCAGACGGAGTACAGTCTAGGGGGCCTGAGACTACAAACTTCACTCAAGGAAAAAGATCTTGGGGTGAGTATAACACCAGGCACATCTCCTGAAGCGCACATCAACCAAATAACTGCTGCAGCATATGGGCGCCTAGCAAACCTCAGAACAGCATTCCGACATCTTAATAAGGAATCGTTCAGGACCCTGCACACTGTGAATGTTAGGCACATATTGGAGTATGCGGCACCAGTTTGGAACCCACACCTAGCCAAGCACGTAAAGAAACTAGAGAAAGTGCAAAGGTTTGCAACAAGACTAGTCCCAGAGCTAAGGGACATGTCCTACGAGGAGAGGTTAAGGGAAATCGACCTGACAACACTGGAGGACAGGAGAGATAGCAGGGACATGATAACGACATATAAAATACTGAGAGGAATTGACAAGGTGGACAAAGACAGGATGTTCCAGAGATGGGACACAGCAACAAGGGGACACAGTTGGAAGTTGAAGACACAGATGAATCACAGGGATGTTAGGAAGTATTTCTTCAGTTCCTGAGTAGTCAGGAAGTGGAATAGTTTGGGAAGCAATGCAGTGGAGGCAGGATCCATACATAGCTTTAAGCAGAGGTATGATAAAGCTCATAGTGCGGGGAGAGTGACCCAGTAGCAACCAGTGAAGAGGCGGGGCCAGGAGCTAT
>NC_091336.1:18269624-18279624 GCF_038502225.1 Cherax quadricarinatus
ACCACCGCCACCACAACCACCACAATCACCACCACAACCACCACAATCACCACCACAACCCCCACAATCACCAACACAACCACCACAATCACCAACACAACCACCACAATCACCACAACCACCACAATCACCAACACAACCACCACAATCACCACCACCACCACAATCACCACCACCACCACCACAACCACCACAACCACCACCACCATAACCACCACAACCACCACCACCACCACCACCACCACCACAACCACAACCACCACAACCACCACAACCACCACATCCACCACCACCACCACCACCACCACCACCACCACAACCACCACAACCACCACCACCACCACCACCACCACAACCACAACCACAACCACCACCACCACCACCACCACCACAACCACCACAACCACCACCACCACCACCACCACCACAACCACAACCACCACAACCACCACAACCACCACCACCACCACCACCACCACCACCACCACCACCACCACCACCACAACCACCACAACCACCACCACCACCACCACCACCACCACAACCACAACCACAACCACCACCACCACCACCTCCACAAGCACCACAACCACCACAACCACCACCACCACCACCACAACCACCACAACCACAACCACCACAACCACCACCACCACCACCACCACCACAACCACCACAACCACCACCACCACCACCACCACCACCACCACCACCACCACAACCACCACAACCACCACCACCACCACCACCACAACCACCACAACCACCACAACCACAACCACCACCACCACCACAACCACCACCACCACCACAACCACCACAACCACCACCACCACAACCACCACAACCACCACTACCACAACCACCACCACCACCACCACCACCACAACCACCACCACCACCACCACCACAACCACCACCACCACCACAACCACCACAACCACCACCACCACCACAACCACCACCACCACCACTACCACAACCACCACCACCACCACCACCACCACAACCACCACCACCACAACCACCACCACCACCACAACCACCACAACCACCACCACCACCACAACCACCACAACCACAACCACCACCACCACCACCACCACCACAAACAGATGACTCAGTGTCGGGAAGAATCACAGAACGGTAGAAGAACTTGAAGAAGGAAAAACTAAAGAAAGAGAAAGGGAAAAGAAACAGGAGGAGAAGTAGGTGGGTAAAGTGGTAAAGTGAAATACATAGTTAAAAGAAGAGAAAAGAAGGATCCACGAGGCCAGAGAGAAACATTAACTGCGCGAAACATCTTGGGACCTAACAATGTGAGACTTAGTCCTCGCTAACACAAGACTAACGGACACCACAAGCAAGTACCACAAGTAAGTACCACAAGCAAGTACCACAAGCAAGTACCACAAGCAAGTACCACAAGTACCACAAGGAGGTACCACAAGCAAGTACCACAAACAAGTACCACAAGTACCACAAGCAAGTACCACAAGCAAGTACCACAAGTACCACAAGGAGGTACCACAAGCAAGTACCACAAGTAAGTACCACAAGCAAGTACCACAAGCAAGTACCACAAACAAGTACCACAAGTACCACAAGCAAGTACCACAAGCAAGTACCACAAGTACCACAAGGAGGTACCACAAGCAAGTACCACAAGCAAGTACCACAAGTACCACAAGAAGGTACCACAAGCAAGTACCACAAGCAAGTACCACAAGCAACTACCACAATCGACTACCACAACCAACAACCACAATCAACTACCACAATCAACTACCACAATCAACTACAACAATCAACTACCACAACCAACAACCACAATCAACTGCTACAATCAACAACCACAACCATCACAATCAACTACCACAACCAACTACCACAGCCAACAACCACAATCAACTACCACAATCAACAACCATAATCAACTCTAAGTATTACTAACAAAAACATTAGCAAACCCTTCCCCCCAAAAATGCAAAAATCTTGTACTGCAGTGTTGTCCAGTGATCCTCTGCACGAGGGGAAATATATATATCAAAAGTTACAGAACCTGAGGAATGGCCGGCGATAATTTTTAAGCCTTGCTTCCCTCCCTTCCCCAACCCCGTCAACCCCACCACAACATCCTTTTAACCCCCCCAACCCCCAGCCACAAGTTTTCCCGGTAGTTGTGCGTCTGGCAGCGGAGTTACGGCAGCCATAACATCGCCGGCAGCGTTGTATGGAAACATTAATCGCCTTATAAAATACTATTTTTTTTGTATTTTGTCTCTTACGGAGAATTTCCCAGAGTGAGAGATGTTTCTTTTTATTTTCTCATGATGGACGGTGGTGGAGAGAACATTCAGTGGCACCAATTTGCTTTCTGTTTTTCATCGTGCGTCTGGCAGAGGGGACATTACAACAACACGTATAGAAAGCCAAAATATATTCTCATTTTAAAACGTCGAATCTTTACGCTTTCCTCTCTTTCCTTATATCACATTTCCGTCATTGTAATATATTTTAAGTATATTCAGGCAGCAATTTGTCTGCAATTTTTTTTAATCGTACTCCTGGCAAAGAGGCTACGAAAGCATTTTAAAACGTCAAATATTTACGATTTCCTACTTTTCCCAATATCGTATTATAATCATTTTAAGATAGTTTAAGTTATTTCACGTCACATGAGCTATTAAAACTATATAACACGAATCAACTAGAAAAACAGGAAGGGATACGTCTGGCAACGAGGCGACTGAGGGAAAAAAATAAGAAACGTGGAATGGTTGACGTTGATCATTCTTGGTGGCAGAATGTGCCGCGGCAGCTAGTTTATCCTCGTTTTACACCGATCGTTTATTTGGGCCAGTCCCAGCACCAGTTTCTGAACGTTTCGTAATTCCCCCCAGCGTTAGTTTCTGAACGTTTCGTAATTCCTCCAGCGTTAGTTTCTGAACGTTTCGTAATTCCTCCAGCGTTAGTTTCTGAACGTTTCGTAATTCCCCCCAGCGTTAGTTTCTGAACGTTTCGTAATTCCCCCCAGCGTTAGTTCCTGAACGTTTCGTAATTCCCCCCAGCGTTAGTTTCTGAACGTTTCGTAATTCCTCCAGCGTTAGTTTCTGAACGTTTCGTAATTCCCCCCAGCGTTAGTTTCTGAACGTTTCGTAATTCCCCCCAGCGTTAGTTTCTGAACGTTTCGTAATTCCCCCCAGCGTTAGTTCCTGAACGTTTCGTAATTCTCCCCAGCGTTAGTTTCTGAACGTTTCGTAATTCCCAACTTTTAATTCCCAGCGTTAATTTCTTCCCTACATTCTTCCCAGCTTCTCGCCCAGATTTTCTCGCAGATTTTCTTAAGAAGTTTTCCAGATTTCCAAAAGATGTCCCCAGATTTGCCTAAGATTTTCCAGATTTCCAAAAGATACAACACAGATTTCCCACAAATTCTCCCCAGATTTTTCCCTAGATGCTCCCCGGATATTCCTTGTTAGTACTGTACTTGTTAGTACTGTACTTGTTAGTGCTGTACTTGTTAGTACTGTACTTGTTAGTACTGTACTTGTTAGTACTGTACTTGTTAGTACTGTGCTTGTTAGTACTGTACTTGTTAGTACTGTACTTGTTAGTGCTGTACTTGTTAGTACTGTACTTGTTAGTACTGTACTTGTTAGTGCTGTACTTGTTAGTACTGTACTTGTTAGTACTGTACTTGTTAGTACTGTACTTGTTAGTGCTGTACTTGTTAGTACTGTACTTGTTAGTACTGTACTTGTTAGTGCTGTACTTGTTAGTACTGTACTTGTTAGTACTGTACTTGTTAGTGCTGTACTTGTTAGTGCTGTACTTGTTAGTGTTGTACTTGTTAGTGCTGTACTTGTTAGTACTGTACTTGTTAGTACTGTACTTGTTAGTACTGTACTTGTTAGTGCTGTACTTGTTAGTACTGTACTTGTTAGTACTGTACTTGTTAGTACTGTACTTGTTAGTACTGTACTTGTTAGTGCTGTACTTGTTAGTACTGTACTTGTTAGTACTGTACTTGTTAGTACTGTACTTGTTAGTACTGTACTTGTTAGTGCTGTACTTGTTAGTACTGTACTTGTTAGTACAGTACTTGTTAGTACTGTACTTGTTAGTGCTGTACTTGTTAGTACTGTACTTGTTAGTACTGTACTTGTTAGTACTGTACTTGTTAGTGCTGTACTTGTTAGTACTGTACTTGTTAGTACTGTACTTGTTAGTGCTGTACTTGTTAGTACTCTACTTGTTAGTACTGCACTTGTTAGTGCTGTACTTGTTAGTGCTGTACTTGTTAGTGCTGTACTTGTTAGTACTGTACTTGTTAGTACTGTACTTGTTAGTGCTGTACTTGTTAGTACTGTACTTGTTAGTACTGTACTTGTTAGTACTGTACTTGTTAGTGCTGTACTTGTTAGTACTGTACTTGTTAGTACTGTACTTGTTAGTACTGTACTTGTTAGTGCTGTACTTGTTAGTACTGTACTTGTTAGTGCTGTACTTGTTAGTGCTGTACTTGTTAGTACTGTACTTGTTAGTACTGTACTTGTTAGTGCTGTACTTGTTAGTACTGTACTTGTTAGTACTGTACTTGTTAGTACTGTACTTGTTAGTACTGTACTTGTTAGTACTGTACTTTGACGTGTATTGTTTGTTTGTTAACAATAAATACACATTGTTGTTGTTGTTGGTCGGTGGTTTTTCTTGTCGGTTTTTTTTTCCTTGTCGGTGGTTTTTCTTGTTGTTGGTGGTTTTTCTTGTTGTTGGTGGTTTTTCTTGTTGTTGGTGGTTTTTCTTCTTGTTGGTGGTTTTTCTTGTTGTTGGCGGTTTTTCTTGTTGTTGGTGGTTTTTCTTCTTGTTGGTGGTTTTTCTTGTTGTTGGCGGTTTTTCTTCTTGGTGGTTTTTCTTGTTGTTGGCGGTTTTTCTTGTTGTTGGCGGTTTTTCTTGTTGGTGGTTTTTCTTGTTGTTGGCGGTTTTTCTTGTTGTTGGCGGTTTTTCTTGTTGTTGGCGGTTTTTCTTGTTGTTGGCGGTTTTTCTTCTTGGTGGTTTTTCTTGTTGTTGGTGGTTTTTCTTGTTGGCGGTTTTTCTTCTTGGTGGTTTTTCTTGTTGTTGGTGGTTTTTCTTGTTGTTGGCAGTTTTTCTTGTTGTTGGCGGTTTTTCTTGTTGTTGGCGGTTTTTCTTCTTGGTGGTTTTTCTTGTTGGTGGTTTTTCTTGTTGGCGGTTTTTCTTGTTGTTGGTGGTTTTTCTTGTTGTTGGTGGTTTTTCTTCTTGGTGGTTTTTCTTGTTGTTGGTGGTTTTTCTTGTTGTTGGCGGTTTTTCTTCTTGGTGGTTTTTCTTGTTGTTGGCGGTTTTTCTTCTTGGTGGTTTTTCTTGTTCTTGGTGGTTTTTCTTGTTGGCGGTTTTTCTTGTTGTTGGCGGTTTTTCTTGTTGTTGGCGGTTTTTCTTCTTGGTGGTTTTTCTTGTTGTTGGCGGTTTTTCTTGTTGTTGGCGGTTTTTCTTCTTGGTGGTTTTTCTTGTTGTTGGTGGTTTTTCTTGTTGTTGGCGGTTTTTCTTGTTGTTGGCGGTTTTTCTTCTTGGTGGTTTTTCTTGTTGTTGGCGGTTTTTCTTCTTGGTGGTTTTTCTTGTTGTTGGTGGTTTTTCTTGTTGTTGGCGGTTTTTCTTCTTGGTGGTTTTTCTTGTTGTTGGTGGTTTTTCTTGTTGGCGGTTTTTCTTGTTATTGGTGGTTTTTCTTGTTGGCGGTTTTTCTTCTTGGTGGTTTTTCTTGTTGTTGGCGGTTTTTCTTGTTGTTGGCGGTTTTTCTTCTTGGTGGTTTTTCTTGTTGTTGGTGGTTTTTCTTGTTGGCGGTTTTTCTTGTTGTTGGCGGTTTTTCTTGTTGTTGGCGGTTTTTCTTGTTGTTGGCGGTTTTTCTTCTTGTTGGTGGTTTTTTTGTTGTTGGCGGTTTTTCTTGTTGGTGGTTTTTCTTGTTGTTGGCGGTTTCTCTTCTTGTTGGTGGTTTTTCTTGTTGGTGGTGGTTTTATTTTTCTTGTTGGTGGTTTTTCTTGTTGTTGGCGGTTTTTCTTCTTGGTGGTTTTTCTTGTTGTTGGCGGTTTTTCTTCTTGGTGGTTTTTCTTGTTGTTGGCGGTTTTTCTTCTTGGTGGTTTTTCTTGTTCTTGGTGGTTTTTCTTGTTGGCGGTTTTTCTTCTTGGTGGTTTTTCTTGTTCTTGGTGGTTTTTCTTGTTGTTGGTGGTTTTTCTTGTTGGCGGTTTTTCTTGTTGTTGGCGGTTTTTCTTCTTGGTGGTTTTTCTTGTTGTTGGTGGTTTTTCTTGTTGGTGGTTTTTCTTGTTCTTGGTGGTTTTTCTTGTTGTTGGTGGTTTTTCTTGTTGGCGGTTTTTCTTGTTGTTGGCGGTTTTTCTTCTTGGTGGTTTTTCTTGTTGTTGGCGGTTTTTCTTCTTGGTGGTTTTTCTTGTTGTTTGCGGTTTTTCTTGTTGTTGGCGGTTTTTCTTCTTGGTGGTTTTTCTTGTTGTTGGCGGTTTTTCTTGTTGTTGGCGGTTTTTCTTGTTGTTCGCGGTTTTTCTTCTTGGTGGTTTTTCTTGTTGTTGGTGGTTTTTCTTGTTGTTGGCGGTTTTTCTTCTTGGTGGTTTTTCTTGTTGTTGGTGGTTTTTCTTGTTGTTGGTGGTTTTTCTTGTTGTTGGTGGTTTTTCTTGTTGTTGGCGGTTTCTCTTCTTGTTGGCGGTTTTTCTTCTTGTTGGTGGTGGTTTTATTTTTGTTGTTGATGGTTTTTCTTGTTGTCGGTGTTTTTTTTTTGTTGGTGGGTTTTCTTGTTGTCGGTGGTTTTTTTTGTTGGTGGTTTTTCTTGTTGTTGGTGGTTTTTCTTGTTGGTGGTTTTTCTTGTTGTTGGCGGTTTTTCTTGTTGTTGGCGGTTTTTCTTGTTGTTGGCGGTTTTTCTTCTTGGTGGTTTTTCTTGTTGTTGGCGGTTTTTCTTCTTGTTGGTGGTGGTTTTATTTTTGTTGTTGATGGTTTTTCTTGTTGTCGGTGTTTTTTTTTTGTTGGTGGGTTTTCTTGTTGTCGGTGGTTTTTTCTTGTTGGTGGTTTTTCTTGTCGGTGGTTTTCTCTTGTTGGTGGTTTTTCTTGTTGTCGGTGGTTTTTTCTTGGTGGTTTTTCTTGTTGGTGGTTTTTCTTGTTGTCGGTGGTTTTTCTTGTTAATGGGTTTTCTTGTCGGTGGTTTTTTCTTGTTGGTGGTTTTTCTTGTTGTTGGTGGTTTTTCTTGTTGTTAATGGGTTTTCTTGTCTGTGGTTTTTTCTTGTTGGAGGTTTTTCTTGTTGTCGGTGGTTTTTTCTTGTCGGTGGTTTTTTCTTGTTGGTTGTTTTTTCTTGTCAGTGGTTTTTCTTGTTGTTGGTGGTTTTTCTTGTCGATGGTTTTTCTTGTCGGCGGTTTTTATTTTTTGAAATGCGTTTTTGTAAGTGTTTTTGTTGTCAGTGTCTCATTTTTGCCTGTGATGTTTTTTCTGGGTACATTTCGCCACTCCTGCCGTCTCCCACACCGTCAGGATGGATCCAAAGAAGGAAGCACATCAACCATCGTTCATGCAGTGGGTGGCTTGCCAGGAATACTGACATTATTTCGTTGACTTAACACGTGTTGTCTGTGTCGCTGACAACTTGTGTGTGTGTGTGTGTGTGTGTGTGTGTGTGTGTGTGTGTGTGTGTGTGTGTGTGTGTGTGTGTGTGTGTGTGTGTGTACTCACCTAGTTGAGGTTGCAGGGTTCGAGTCCAAGCTCCTGGCCCCGTCTCTTCACTGGTCGCTACTAGGTCACTCCCCCTGAACCGTGAGCTTTATCATACCTCTGCTTAAAGCTATGTATGAATCCTGCCTCCACTACATCGCTTCCCAAACTATTCCACTTACTGACTACTCTGTGGCGGAAGAAATACTTCCTAACATCCCTGTGATTCATCTGTGTCTTCAACTTCCAACTGTGTCCCCTTGTTGCTGTGTCCCATCTCTGGAACATCCTGTCTTTGTTCACCTTGTCAATTCCTCTCAGTATTTTGTATGCCGTTATCATGTGCCCCCTATCTCTCCTGACCTCCAGTGTCGTCAGGTTGATTTCCCTTTAACCTTTCCTCATAGGACATACCTCTTAACTCTGGAACTAGTCTTTTTGCAAACCTTTGCACTTTCTCTAGTTTCTTTACGTGCTTGGCTAGGTGTGGGTTCCAAACTGGTGCCGCATACTCCAATATGGGCCTAACGTACACGGTGTACAGGGTCCTGAACGATTCCTTATTAAGATGTCGGAATGCTGTTCTGAGGTTTGCTAGGCGCCCATATGCTGCAGCAGTTATTTGGTTGAAGTGCGCTTCAGGAGATGTGCCTGGTGTTATACTCACCCCAAGATCTTTTTCATTGAGTTAGGTTTGTAGTCTCTGGCCCCCTAGACTGTACTCCGTCTGCGGTCTTCTTTGCCCATCCCCTTGCGCTTGGTAGGGTTGAACTCCAGGAGCTAATAGCTGGACCAGGTCTGCAGCCTGTCCAGATCCCTGTGTAGTTCTGCCTGGTCTTCGATCGAATGAATTCTTCTCATCAACTTCAAGTCATCTGCAAACAGGGACACTTCGGTGCCTATTCCTTCCGTCATGTCGTTCACAAATACCAGAAACAGCACTGGCCCTAGGACTGACCCCTGTGGGACCCGGCTGGTCACAGGTGCCCACTCTGACACTTCGCCACGTACCATGACTCGCTGCTTTCTTCCTGACAAGTATTCTCTGATCCATTGTAGTTCCTTCCCTGTTATCCCTGCTTGGTCCTCCAGTTTTTGCACTAATCTCTTGTGTGGAACTGTGTCAAACGCCTTCTTGCAGTCCAAGAAAATGCAATCCACCCACCCCTCTCTTACTGCTGTCACCATGTCATAGAACTCCAGTAGGTTTGTGACACAGGATTTCCCTTCCCTGAAACCATGTTGGTTGCTGTTGATGAGATCATTCCTTTCTAGGTGTTCCACCACTCTTCTCCTGATAATCTTCTCCATGACTTTGCATACTATACATGTCAGTGACACTGGTCTGTAGTTTAATGCTTCATGTCTGTCTCCTTTTTTAAAGATTGGGACTACATCTGCTGTCTTCCATGCCTCAGGCAATCTCCCTGTTTCGATAGATGTATTGAATATTGTTGTTAGGGGTACACATAGCGCCTCTGCTTCCTCTCTCTGGACCCATGGAGAGATGTTATCCGGCCCCATTGCCTTTGAGGTATCTAGTTCACTCAGAAGCCTCTTCACTTCTTCCTCGGTTGTGTGTACTGTGTCCAGCACATGGTGGTGTACCCCACCTCTCCGTCTTTCTGAAGCCCCTTCTATCTCCTCTGTGAACACTTCTTTAAATCTCTTGTGTGTGTGTGTGTTTGTGTGTACTCGTCTATATGCCCACCTACATGTGATTGCAGGGGTTGAGTCACAGTTCCTTGCTCTGCTTGTTCGTTGGTCGCTAATAGATCCACACACTCCCGGTTCCAAGAGCCTTATCGTACCCCTTCTGAAGGTGTGTGTGTGTGTGTGTGTGTGTGTGTGTGTGTGTGTGTGTGTGTGTGTGTTTACGATCATTTCGAACATACTCTCAGCCTGACTACACTTGCTACGTTATAGTCATGTTGTAAACATAAATACAGCTCAATGCATGTGAAAAACCAATCTGTCTGTCTCTCCCTCTCTCTCACCAGTTACTTTCATCAGTGCCAAGATGACCCACTGAGTTGACTACACAATACAGACAAGACTCTAGAGTTTCATCATTCCACAAATATCTCCCTTCATGGAAGGTTCCTTGGCGCTGGTGAGGGGCTCTTGATCTAGGTAATTGGATCTGTGCTCCAGTTCCCTGAATTAAGCCTGAATACCATCCACATCCTCCCCACAGGTGCTGCATAATCCTACGGGTTCAGCGCTTTCCTCTTGATTCTAATAATAATCCACAAATATTCAGTTCTTTACAGAGACGCAGTTCATTAT